>NC_025704.1:23795543-23828342 GCF_000633955.1 Camelina sativa | reverse complement strand
GGCGAGCTTTACTCTATTTACTTCTCTCAACACAGTGGCGGCGAATGGATCGAACCTCAAGATCTTGAGTTCGTAGGAGGAAGTAACAG
Organism: Camelina sativa; assembly: GCF_000633955.1. Classification (NCBI taxonomy): domain Eukaryota; kingdom Viridiplantae; phylum Streptophyta; class Magnoliopsida; order Brassicales; family Brassicaceae; genus Camelina; species Camelina sativa. Next base: position 23,828,253 of record NC_025704.1, on the reverse strand, counting down.
AGCTGTGGTTTACTCTTCCAAGCATGGTCACGCGAGCTTCGCTACCTCAGGGATGTATCTACAAGGATCTGATTTGCTTGGGATTGGGATAAGGAATGATATGGAGACAAGTGATTTGTTTGTTGATTCGAGTTTGAGGTATGAGATTGTGGCGGCGGAGTATCTCGGAGGAGTTGTGGTGGAGCCGCCTTGGTTAGGTTATATGAGAGAGTGGGGACCGAAGATTGTGTATGATTCGAGAACTGAGATTGAGAGGTTGAATGAACGATTGCCATGGAGGTTAAGGACTTGGCTTGATGCTGTGTTGACGAAGCTTCCGGTTGAATTATCCGGCGAGGAAGGTCCGACGGGACCTAAGGAGAAGAATAATTGGTTCGGCGACGAGAGGTGGTGATATTTTTTTGTATTGGGCTTACGATATGGGCCTGGAGTATTTTATTTCTTAGGCCCATATTCTTGTTTTCTTCTCTTCGTTTGTGATCCGCCGTGCAGTGATTTATACTTGTGGTTTTCTCTCAGAGCTAGACGTGGTCCATCCAACAAAACCATCTCTATCCTTATCTCCCCACCAGTGAGTTGCAACAAACACCGCAGAAACTTTTCCAAATTTTGAAATGAATTAATATTCCAAAGGTTTGACCAAATTATAAAAATATTTTATACGTGAATGGCACGCCCTAAAAATGAACTAATTTACAAGTCCACTTTGGCCACACACGTCTATATACATATCTAGGAATAGAAAGTTAAGTGAGAAGACACGTAAAGTAATAAAAGTTAGAACCCAAAAATGGAGATATGGTTACTGATCTTGGCCTCTCTCTTCGTGTCTCTCTTTCTCCATCTCCTCCTTCGCAGCCGTAGTAGCTCTTCCTCTCTTCCGTTACCTCCTGACCCTAACTTGTTACCTTTCCTCGGAACACTCCAGTGGCTCCGGGAAGGGTTAGGTGGCTTGGAATCCTACCTCCGCTCCGTCCACCATCGTCTAGGCCCCATCGTCACACTCCGCATCACTTCCCACCCCGCCATATTCGTTGCCGACCGTACCCTCGCTCACGAGGCTCTAGTTCTGAACGGTTCAGTCTATGCAGACCGTCCACAATCGGATACAATCAGCAAGATCATCAACAAACACAACATCAGCTCCGGGTCATACGGAGCCACGTGGCGGCTTCTTCGACGAAACATCACCTCGGAGATTCTTCATCCCTCGCGCGTGAGATGTTATTCTCACGCGCGGCACTGGGTTCTTGGGATCCTCTTTGATAGGTTTCGTAAACACAGAGGTGATCAAGAACCGATCGTACTCGTCGACCATCTCCAGTATGCCATGTTTTCGCTTCTTGTTCTCATGTGTTTCGGAGATAAACTCGACGAGAAGCAAATCAAACAGGTGGAGTTCATTCAGAGACTACAGCTCCTTAGCTTGCCGAGATTTAACATCTTCAACATATGGCCTAAGTTCACCAAACTGGTTTTGCGAAAGAGGTGGCAAGAATTTCTCAAGATTCGGAGACAACATAGGGATGTTCTGCTTCCGTTGATTCATGCCCGGAGGAAGATCGTTGAAGAGAGGAAGAAGAAGAGGTCGGAGGAAGAAGAAGAAGAAGACAACAAAGACTATGTACAATCATATGTTGATACTCTATTTGATTTGGAGCTTCCTGATGAGAAGAGGAAGCTTGACGAGGAAGACTTGGTGAGTTTGTGCTCAGAGTTTCTCACTGGAGGGACTGACACAACGGCCACAGCACTACAATGGATCATGGCGAACCTCGTGAAATATCCAGATATCCAGGAGAGGTTACACGAGGAGATCAAAAGCGTAGTCGGGGAAGAAGCAAAAGAGGTGGAGGAAGAAGACGTGGAGATGATGCCGTATCTAAAGGCAGTTGTGTTGGAAGGTCTTCGAAGGCATCCTCCGGGACACTTCCTACTCCCGCACCGTGTCACGGAGGACACTGTATTGGGTGGCTACAAGGTACCGAAGAAGGGGACAATCAACTTTATGGTGGCGGACATAGGACGAGATCCGAAGGTGTGGGAGGAACCAATGGTGTTTAAGCCGGAGAGATTCATGGGAGAAGAAGAAGTGGTGGATATAACCGGAAGTAGAGGAATCAAGATGATGCCGTTCGGAGCAGGAAGGAGGATTTGTCCGGGGATAGGGCTCGCCATGTTGCATCTCGAATACTACGTCGCCAACATGGTCAGGGAGTTCCATTGGAAAGAGGTAGAAGGTCATGAAGTTGACTTGACGGAGAGGCTCGAGTTCACCGTCGTCATGAAGCATCCCCTTAAGGTTCTTGCTGTTCCTAGGAGAAGTCACTAGTTTAATATTCAAAACATGTGCCCTTTGTTTGGTCGAGTCAACTATGGAATTAGAATTTTCGTAAAGTACTTTCTATTAGCTTCGAATAAATCAAAGCTAATATATATATATATATATATATATATATATATATATCTGAAGCAAAGAACAATGTTTCATAAAATCAGGGACGTCTTTAAAATCAATGAAGCGGTAAACGATTTCGAAGATTCTTTTAAACAAAATTTTTCGTTGAGGAAAATTGTCGGATGAATATTATACTATTTCATAAATCTTAACGTGCCAAGACCAAAAATGTACTTCCCGTCTTGGAAATTGGTAGAATCAGAGAATTGGTAGAATCAGAAATGAACAATTATAATGATGCTTTCGGTCTTTAATGAAACTTTATTGAGGGATAAGACAGAGAGACAGAACACACGATTTGAGTCCATTGCTCAGGAAGTCGTCATTACAGATGAAAGACAAAAGTCACAAAAACACAGAGATGAAGCAGAGAGAATCATTGGCGTTGTTATCATTCGCTTGTGTCGAGGACACATCGAAGGCAAGTACCTTCGTGCAACAGATCAAAAGCCTTGTTGATCTCTCCCAAGCTCAGGTTGTGTGTTATGTACTCATCCACTTTAATCTCCTGCATCATTTGAACGGTCAAGTGTTAGAAAGAGAAGAAGATATCAAGAATTGTGTGCCTTAAAGTGTAAAGTTTTTTACTTACCTTTCTCATATACTTTTCTACGAGCCAAGGCACTTGGGTTCGACTCTTGAAACCACCAAAAGCTGTTCCTTTCCACACACGACCTGTCACGAGTTGGAATGGTCGAGTTGATATCTCTTGTCCTGATGCTGCTACACCCACTATCACCGAAGTTCCCCATCCCTGCAATGTCATTGTCTTTAGTTCTTTGCAACATCCTCTTGTCTACATTTTTTGAACACTTTCTTCTGAATGTATATGGATGACTTACCTTGTGACAGCACTCCAATGCAGCTCTCATCACAGAAACATTCCCGATGCACTCAAAGCTGTAATCAACACCTCCATCAGTGAGATCGACAATCACTTCCTGAATTGGCTTGTCGTGCTCCTTCGGGTTCACAAATTCGTTAACTCCAAACTTCTTTGCTGAAATTCCAACCAAGGAATTCAATTATATGAGTAAAACTCATAAGATTTCCAAAACAACTTGAACTAATCCAGTGTTATCAGTTTAACAAGACACGAAGATTTACCAGTTTCATACTTCTTGCTATCAATATCAATGCCAATGATCCTTGAAGCACCAGCTGTTTTTGCACCCTCAGCAACCTATCCATTCACAATTCAACACTTTTAACCAAAATGGTTCTCTTCCTTGCAGAAAAAAGGAATTACGGAAGAACTAAAAAGTTTGAGGCAGTAGCTTACAGCAAGTCCAACAGTGCCAAGACCAAAAATGGCGACATTTGACCCTGGTTCTACTTTTGCAGTATTCCAAACTGCTCCAAGACCTAATAGGACGCAAATACAGGAGATAATGTTAGAGACCATAATGCTCATTTCTATCAGCAAAATGTCAAAAAACTCGAAAAGAAAGAAGAAACGAGCACGGAGTGAGAAAATATTAGGTTCCTGTCGGGAAAGAATAACGAGAATGGTGAAGAACTATGCAGATCAACGTTATCAGCTGATGTTACATTAATACACAGATATGCCAGGACACTCTAAACTAAGCATACTACCAATCACTAAGAAAGAGTAATGAAGTTCCACAAAACAAAAGGAAATGTAGAGGAAGGTGCAACTTAAGAGAGGTTTAACTCTTACCAGTGGGAACACCACATCCAAGAAGGCAAACTTTATCCAAAGGAGCCTGAGGATCAATTTTGGCGACACTAACATCATGAACAACAGTATACTGACTAAACGTCGAAGTACCCATGAAGTGATAGATGGGTTTCCCATTAACCGAGAACCGGGACTTGCGGTCATTCATCATAATCCCAACACCAGTAGCAGATCGAACCTTGCCACAAAGGTTAGTCTTGCCAGATTTGCAGAACTTGCATTCACGACACTCAGCTTGATAACAAGGGATGACATGATCACCAGGTTGAACCTCTGTTACTCCTTCACCAACACTCTCAACAACCCTATTCCCATAAAAACAAAAAACAACCATCTCAACAACGATAAAAGAACCCTAAAAACTGGATTTAGTGATGATTAAACATTTAACATACCCAGCAGCCTCATGACCAAGGATACACGGAAAGAGACCTTCAGGATCCTGTAATCAAACATTTGGACTCAGCCTATTGAGATGACTTAGATTCACTAACAAAACAACTCAATTACAGAGGAGAAATGAATGAAAAATGGAGAGAACAAGCGAACCTTGCCGCTCCAGGTGTAAGCGTCGGTGTGACAAAGAGCAGTGTAGAGGATCTTGATCCGAACCTCACCGGCTTGAGGTGGAGCCACCTGCACATCTTCGATGACAAGAGGCTTGTTTGGCTCGTAAGCCACAGCAGCTACGAAATCCAAAACCAGAGAAAAAAATCACAATCGGAGGAGAGATAGGGTTTTCAAAACATCAGATTCATGTATCGGAAACGCTATAATCTAAGAGGACGAGAGAGAGTGAGTGATGAGGAGGATCGAGGATAAAACAATACCTTTGCATGTGATAATCTGACCTTGAGTCGCCATTGACGCAGGAAGAGATTTTAGAGAGATAGAGAGAAAAAGAGTGAGCAGTGGTGTTTGGTGGCCACTTTGGTGGTGTGTCGTTTCTTCTTTTTCTTCTTCTCATGGGGCTAGAAATGTAATTAACCCTAGTCGGGTCTGGTCGGGTCTGGTCTGGTCGGGTCGGGTCGGGTCGGGTCAAGTCAATAATAATCGAGTGAGAGAAGTCCGATTTTGATTAGCAAGTAGGACCCGAGACACATAATGTCATACGCTTTGGTCCAAATTACAATAATCGATAGATATTTCATCCTTTCAGAAGATTTAAAAAAAAAAAATGTGTCAAAATACATCTTCTGATATAAAGATAGACCAATTCTCAAAGTTTGAGATTATCGCAAGAAGATCTTAACAATTCGAAATAAAAAGAGATTTGTCCACATCCAAAATCAACAAACACTGCATTTGCATTGTCGAGAGAGGGTATCCGAAGTGCATGATACACAATCTACCCAGAGATTTGTCCATAACTGATTTTTTTAATAAATCAAAAGTAACAGCTGCAATAATGTATATATCTTTAAGCAAATGGGCCATCTAACTAAACAATCTAAATTTTAGGGAATTTGGCTGAGAATGCCATTTTTCCACAAACACTTCTCAAAAATGCCAGTTTTTTTATTTACTTCTCTAAAATGCCAATTTTGTAATTGAGGGAAGGTGCGATAAGACCAAATTACCCTTGATCTAAAAACTGAGAAAAATGCATGCGGGAGAATTCAAAAGGAAACTAAATTAGAAGAGAGGGAGACATTAATGCCGATGGGACAGACATTAATGACAACAGAGCTTGGTCCATTAGTTTTTTTTATGGGGTTGTCTAGTTAGGGTTGATTGTCTATTCATGGTAGACATACATCATGTTTGATCTTTTGGATGGAATATGTTTTTTGGAAGTGGGATAGATGAGGATCTAGTTGATGGTGGTTTTTTGGATATGTAAGAGATGAGGAACTACTTGAAGGTTGTATATTACACTCTAAGTTTATTAGTGTCTATCAGAAATGTGCAGGAAAATAGTAGTCCATTGAAAGACAAAATGAAATTGATGTCCATCGCAACGCCGGTTGTGTAATATATTGGCCATATATAAGTAGACTAAAAATTAAAATTCCCCGCAAACTAAATATTTGTTTATCAGACTGCAAAGTTCAACAGATGAATTTAGATAGAGGAAAAATAGACAAAGAGGTTTGAAACAATAATAGTCCATTAGGTATTGAAACAAACGGTTGATAGACAAATGAAAAGGTTGGTAGACAAAACAAAATTTTGATAGACAAAACGAAATGTTGATAGACAAAAGAAAAAGTTGGTAGCCCATGTAGATTTCGAAACAAAAGGTTGATAGACAAAAAAAATCAGACATGTCTACCAGAAGATGGACATCTATTATTGTTGTCCTGAATGGCTTCCTCCGGAGTTGCTTCGCTTTTGCTATTCTTCTCAGGGAACTGGTCCACAGAAGACAAGACATTCCTAAAGTCTTGATCTGACCTGCAATGGGGAGGAGTTTGTAATGTTGTCCACAATGACAGTAACAGGAAATATACAAGATTTAAAAATGAATGCAACAAAAATCCATCACATGTCAACCAGAAGATGGACATCTACTTTTGTTGTTGGGCGTGGTCCACCGACGGCAAAATAGACCCAATATCTGCGTCCTCAGCCTACCTGCAGTGGGGAGAAGTTAGTTTGCTGCAAACTCAAAAATACAAGTTGACCAAATGAATACAACAATCATTCCAACAAAATGTCCACAAGTGAATGGACATATACCTTGGATTCTAGAAGTTGTCTATCGAACAGACAACATTACCAGCGCCTTTGTCGGCACCCGACCTGCAAAGGGGAGAAGTTGGTATGTTGTTAGTCATGAACCAAACATAAAGACGTAAGTGTGATGGACATGTACCTCAAATGTCGATTCTGGTCCATCAAAGGATCATCGTTGCCTGCTGGACCTGCTTCGTTATGAGACCTGCAATAAGAAGCTTTTTTGGCTAACCGGATATGATCTACTACATGATAATAACTAGACAGGAAATGGTGGACATAAAATACATCAGTTGTCCGGAAGGACCATATTTCCAGAGCATGAGTCTTCATCAGACTTGAAATGGAGAATAGTTGGGATACAATTTGAACTAGAGCAAACAGCGACGGCGGATTTCAGAAGATGAAAAGTCTCGACGATGGCTTTTGATTTTGTGAGAAGAGAGAGAGAGCAGGAATAATGAAAATTAGACCATTTGTTCAATGGATCTCTTGGTTACAGTCGCAGATCTCTTTCTATTACCCAATAGTCTTTGATTTTGTGAGAAGAGAAAGTCTCGCCTCTGTCTATTTTATGTCACTTCGTCTCAATATCTCATCTTTTATTAATTTTTTCTACTTAAATTGCTTAAGTATTGCAATCGATAGGGAAAGGATAAAAATGTCATTTTCTTAACTCTTTGTGGCAGGCGGTAAAAGGGATTCAGGAAAGTGGCATATGAGAGAAAGATTGCCACTGTTCATGGCATAATTGACAAATTTCTCTAAATTTTACGCCCACTCGCTGATACAGGAAAAGAGATGAGAAGAGGAGCATGTGTGGCACGTGAAAAGTAACAAGTTGCTGGACACGTGGGTGAAGTTTATTGGCTGAAAAGTTTGTTTGAGGGAGAAATCGGGAGCTGAAGGTTATAAGGGGGAAGCGTAGAACATTTGCAGAATTAACCAGAAAATATTGATTTGTGTAATCTTCTTCTTCTCCAATTATCTCTGTAAACTCTTAGGGTTTGATATTTCATTGTTGTTAGAGCTGTTTCTACTTTTAAGCTCTATCACATGAGATTTGATTTCTCGTTTCTAAAGTTAATCGGATCTACAATAAGTGATTCGCATCTTGATAGGTAAGGGACGCAGATCCTAAGCGTGTTAAGTCATCAGTTATAAGATCATTCGGATCAAGAATAACTTAGTCGGATCTTCATTGGTAAAGGACGCGGATCTTCATTGGTATAGATTGTATTAGGCCTGGGCCGGAGCCAGATATCCGGCCTTTTTGATGGTATCCGGATCCGTATCCGATCCGGCCGGATAGACAGTTCTACTATCCGAATCCGGAACCGAAATCCCGGATATCCGGTTTTCGGTTATCCGATAAAATCTCGGTTATCCGTCGGATATCCGAAATCCGGTTTATTTTGTTAGATGGGCTTCATTTGGAAAACCCAATAAGCAATTGTGAGAGAATAGAAGGGTTTGGCCTTATTTATAGAGAAGAAGTATGACACATTTTTCTTTTATACTCGATGTGGGATAAGTGGACGAAGGAAGGGACAGTTGAAAGGTCCCACATCGACAAAAGCAAAATTTATCTTCTCATATCTGCACTACATATACGTGTTTATTTCACATCTAATAAATATATCTTAAAAATATAATATAATATACATTTGGGCGGATCCAGATATCCGACCCGAATTTTTTTAAGTATCCGGATCCGTATTCGTATCCGGCCGGATAGTGAAATGTAAGATCCGAATCCGGATCCGTTTTACCGGATATCCGGGTTTTCGGATCGGATACCGGATACGGATCCGGATATCCGGCGGATCCGATTTTCTTGTCCCAGGCCTAGATTGTATGCCTATAAATAAAAATAAGTAAATCATAAATACATTAACATAAAATGTGGATATTCTCACGAATATATATTTCCAAAAGAACGATTTGCGAGTATTATATTTTACCTAATTTGTAGTAACTTATTCTAAAATCTTCCAAACTTTCAAAATCGTAATCATTGATAACAATACGAAATCAATTGTTACAAATAATTCTCATATTTTTCAAGTGGCATTCTCTTATGAGATTGATTGACTGAGGAAGACTGAAGAGTTGCATCTTCACCTCTTCCTTTCAACAATTTCCCACTTCTAATTTTTGGTAAAGTGGTCGACATCGTATTTTTTTTCAACCCAAAGTTGTCGTCATTTTTGTTCTTTTTCTTTCTCAAGAGTAAAAGAATACTTTATTACATACTAGATTAGGACCCGCCCGTTGTGCGGGTTTAAAATTTTGAATTAAATTAAATTTCACATAAATATAATAAAATTTGTTGTACGTTATTTATAAGTTTTATGTTTGCTATAATATACAGAATTATATTCATTTACAGATCTTTTATGTATGTTACCATTAAAAGCGTATTTTTTACACATAAATATACTGTATATTACAAATATATTATTTACCACCATCTAGAAAATGTATGTATGAACACACTAATCCAACTATTATATGTCTTTTTACTTTCACTTTTGCATAGTGTTTTTAATACTAAAATTATTGGCTCAAAAAATATTTCGAATAAAAAATATATTACATAGTATACTAATCAATGATGTATCGTCACAATAGTGTACAACCAACCATGGAGAGAACCTCGGCTCCGTCCTTCTCCCTATAGAGAGAACATTGCGTCCGACCTCCTCCAGCATGAAGAGAACTTTGGCTCCACCTTCCTGCTTTAGGGAGATAACATTGTGTCCAACCTCCTCCACTATGGAGATAACCTCGGCTCTGCCCTCCTCATATATGGAGAGAACACGTTCACGTCTTTTAGCTATCTCAAAATGGTTTGCTCCAACAACCAATGAAACTAAAGACCATTTGCTTACGTCATAAAATCTTTTGATAATAACTAATATTAAATTTTCCAATATATTCGTGGTAGTGTTTTTGACACCATGATGTAGCCTTTGTCTCTGGAACGCTCTGACTGCCACCTTGCTTAGTGAGCCCATGTCCACAGGTCCACCTTCTTTAGTGGGCCCCATGTTTACTCCTGGTCCATCCATATCCGACGGCCGGTCTGTTAAGTCTGGGAGGTTTAAAATACTTGTTTACCGACCCTACAAATCACCATATGATATTTTCTTGTGTTTTATCCTCACTCACACAATTCCAACAATGACTTCCCGAAAGGTTATCCATCCTGACACTACTCCAGCTCAAACACGTTTAATTCTGGTGTTCTCTCAGAACCCTTGATCGAAAAGATAAGTACACTTTGGTGACATAGGTTGCCAAAACAATTCTTTTAAAACCTATCTGCAAACCAGGGTGTCACAGTCTCCAAACTCCTATGTATCTATCAACAACAATTTATGTTTTTCCAATCTATTTATCTATGTTTGTTGTAAGCTTGTGTTTGATTAGCCTATTTTACATAACCATTAGGTTGATGAGCTTCTACTTCTTTCTCCCTTTGGGATTGAATGAATGGTAACAATTATGTTTGCACAAAAAATGTCTATGACCGACCAATCAAGGTTGAGAAATTATAAGAAAATTAATTTGATATAAATATAGAAATAATTATAAGCAAGATAATATATGAGTCCCAAATAATTCAAAGGTGACAAGATAAATTAAATACAACAATTTAAAAATACTACATTAAATTTTAAAATACAGATTAAAAAAAGAAAATGTATATATTAATTATTTTTTTGGTCAACATATTAATCTTACCTATTCCAAACTGTAAAAGAAGAAAGTAGGAGAAAATTTTGGTTTAAAAATTTAAGAAAATTTTACCTTTTCATTAAAAACGTTTTACCAATATAACAAAGTTGAAAGTAATATTTTTGAATAAATTATTTTGTTAGATGAAAAATATGAGACGATCTATAGTTATATAGAAGTGAGTATTTACAAAATTTAGAATTAATAATTAACTGTATATTTTCCTTAATCCCATTTCTATTTGTTTGGTAGAATTTATAACTTAAAATTAAAAATAAATGTTATAATTTCAAATTTTATGAAATATATATATATATATATAATCTCCTTATAATTATTAAAATTTGTAATTTTTTTAATTGTTGATAATTCTCTTTTTACATTATTAATATTGTTTAAAACAAAATATTTTGTTTTTTGTTGTAATCTCAAATCTCTCCTATTAACTATTAACTTTTACACATGTCAAAATCTCATATTGATATAAACTTGACACATGTCAAAATCTTATTAATGACTAACTTTCAAAATCCAACTTTATATAATAAGATATCAAACAAAACATGTCATATAAAGCCCAATAGTATAATTACGTAAATGATTTTCAATTTTAAATGTTCTAATATATAGTAATAATATATATGAAATAGTTTAATAGTTTGTAATATATATGAAATAGTTTAATTTCTATATTCTACAATCTTAAAATAATTTTTCAATTTTTATTATTATTAAAACGTCTTTTATCCATAAGTTTTGCAAAATTAAACACGATGAATGTAGACACTTCTCTTATGGGGTTTACGGGACGGGTTTATTACGGGTAAAAATACCAAAATTATTACAAGGCAGGCCTAACGAGATAGATTTGTTCCGCTACACAATCTAGGTCATCTGATTTGAGAAATTTTAATATTTTTGGTGGATTTTATCATGTTTGATAGTTCACAAGACGAGACGAGATGGGTTTAAACTATAAACATGTTACCTTTTTTTTTACTATTTTTTAATGTATCACTACTGATAATAAAAAATATCCGAGCATTTTTTTCTCTATATCGACAAGTTTGGATTATAAATGTTAATAATATTCATAAAAAATACGTTTACAACATAATCTAACACATTCATAATATATTGCAAACTTGATCATAAACTTAGTTTTTGATATCAACCCCGCACGAACGTGCAGGTCCGAACCAAATAACTATTAAAAACGATTTTTACACATTATAAATATTTTACTAAAATATAATATGATAATTAATGATGAACTGTTATCAACATACCAATTAGAGATGCAAAACCAACACCATATGCAATAGAAATTAAAGTAATTGAAATATTTGATTTTGACAGTTTTATCTCGTAATCTACATATTAAAAATAAATAAGTTTATCACTCGGAATGCATTAATCAAGCATATATATAAATATTACAAAAATAATTTTGTATTTGGTATTTTACATATAATTTATGATTTAGGTGGTGTGTGTTTTTATTAGTAATTTAATATTATAATATGATTTCATATATACTAATTAATATTTATCTTGATATTTTGCAATGTATCTTTTATAGTTACTTTAATAAATATATTATTTAAATTATTTATGATAAATAGGTAGAATTTAATGTAAAATGTAATTTTTTTGATGTTAAGTTTAAGATGATAGTTTTTGACGACAAACAAACTCAAACATTTTTTTTTTTGAAAAAGAAAAGACTCTCAAACTTCAAACCTAGGATAAGAAAATTTAAATGAAGCTATATTGGAAAAAAATACGACGGGTGAAATTTAATATGCATTATTATTGTAGCTCCAACTTTTTTAAAATTTAAAATTTTAACTAGTGGATGTGGAAGATTGTCAATTTTTTGTGAGGATTTTAATTAGAGAAAAACTAATTAGCACTCAAAATCATATAAAAAAATTAGTAAAAACAAATAACTTGGGGATGAAATTCAACAATTACATTTGTATGTATGATAAGTAATTATTACCAATACGAAAGTTAATTATTACCAACTAGTAGTTGAACATCATCTAAAATTAACTTTACTCAAATTAGAAGAAATGTGAGATGGTGGGGAGAATAATGTATATGTGGAGTGGAATGAAGAGCGTATTGGTGATGATGACGGTTTTGTTACAAAATAATATTTATCCAAGTTTTTTCCCTTATAACAAACTCGAATATAGTCACCCCAAAACTGAAGATATCTGATCTTTCAAAAAACAAAAAATTACTTAGGGTAAGAGGTTTCTCTTTGTCCAAAACAAAAATGGTAAGAGGTTTCTTTTTTTATATTTTTTTTTTCCAGAAATTACAAATACTATGTTGTTTTAGTTGCTTATCAAGTTTCCACAATTTTTCCGTTTGAACGTCACTTTTTAATATTTCGGCCATCCCAAATATCTGTATTTATTTTGTTTTTGTTTTTACATAAAGAAGGCTTCACATGGGTCGGACCTACAATTGGATTCACGTGTATAATATGCAATTGCAGGCAAATAAATAATAATAAAAAAGTTTTTTTCGAACAGATTTTTGGGATCATATATTCACCAAGTAAAATGTTATTAGGCTTCAAATTGTAGTGCATTATCGAAGGGTTTGTGTAACTGTGAAGATACAAAAACTCCTCCACAATATTTTGATCTATTCAATATTGAGCGACGATCCATAGTTCAATTATGTGTGTGTTTTTGGTCCATCTAGGGGTGTCAAACGGGCCTAAAGCCCGCGGGCATTGTCCATTTAGTCCGCAACGGGTCGGGCATGGGCTTTACAAATGATGCCCAATATATAGCGGGTCTCGCGGGCATGGCCCGTTTGGTTTGCGGTTTAATCGGGTATTGCCCGCTTGAGACCGCGGTTTTGCGGGCTTAATCGGTTTGATCTATTTATGTATTGACATATATATTCTATTGTTAATATTTTATTTTACTGTAGAACTGATTACTTGGTTTATTTAGAAAGTATTCGAACATGGTAGAAATAAAAAGCCCATTGTGTGTCGGTCCAATTCAGGAGCTCTTTCTTATTTTGTTTAACCGTGATGTTTTTTTTGTTATTGACAAATTTGAAAAAATTGTCTTCTAGCGGATTTCGATTATATTTCCCGTTCGTGCTGGGTAGATTGGAATCCTTGGTGCTTGATTCCTCTGATCCCCATTCGACAATAAGAAGAATAAGTAGAAGAAGAAAAATTAAAGAAGAGAGTATCTGTTGTCCCTATCTGTTGTTCCTTGAATTATTTTGCAGTATCAATGCCATTGACCCTAAGACCAAGAAGATTCTCCAGCTTTTGCGTTTGAGACAGATTAGTGTTCCTTTTTATGTTGTTGTTGCTGTGGTATATTTCTAATGATAGGGTTTCTGTAGATGATAAGTTTTTGGAAAAATTGTCGCTAAATGCTTGAGACTTGGAATCATCAAGCTGACAACATAGAATCATTGTAACATACCAAAAATAGTCAGAGAGGACACGTCTAACAAAACCGTTGGCTAAGACAACTTCATCAACTTTTAGAGTGTGGTATGGTAAACTTGGGTTCATCCCGAGTGCTGTTAATGGCCACACTGAAAACAAACAACCAAAAACACAAACTTTTGATCAAGAGACAAACAATTCCCTGTCTCATATGTTATGTTTTGGATGATACTTGCAAAACTAAAATATGGAAGATATTATTATACCAAGCCACCAGAGAGCAACAAGTGTAAACAGTCCAATGTATGCAAACATCTTTTGCACATCAACCCTTTCTCCTCCTTCACCAGCAAACTTCTTAAGAAGCATTGTGTTGTCAATAACAGAAGGGTGGCCACGAGGTTATCCTCCCCAGCACACAAAATCTTCTAATTATTAAAGGATCATATACAAGAACAATTAACACATTGAACGAATCATCAGCTTCTCTTCTCCTTCTCTGATTCCCGAATACACTTCTCTTCTCCTTCTCCTTCTCTTCTCCTTCTTGTTCGATCTTCATCTTTATTTATCAATTAAGGGAACTTATCACATAGTTGAAAACCTCCTGCAGAAACTCTGGCAACTCAGGAAAGCATATACATACCAATGCATGCTCTTGTTTTGAATCTGAGTAAGCAAAGAGATAAAAAAAAAATGAGATCCAGATTGGAGAAAAAAACGAACCTTGCGGTAAGTGGTGCCATCAGGCTCGACGATCCAACCAGCTTCGTTGCAGAGTGCTTTAAGAACTTCGTTGTTATCGCAATGCTTAGGAAGCTCGTAGTTACCGTACATTCTCAATCCGGTGAAGATCTTAGCTGCCATTTCTCTCCGTCGTCTCTCTCTCCTCTTGTTGTTTTCTCTCTCCCTCCATGTCGGCATTCTCGTCCCCGACGTCATTTTCTTCCTCCTCTGTTTCTTTAATGATACAGATCACAGAGACAATTCGCAGAGAAGCTCAAACTTAGTCAACCTCAGAATCTTCGATGAAGCAATATAATATAGCAGATCTGCGTGCACCAACACTTTCCAATCTCCGATCAGCTTAAGATTAGATATGCAACTTGGCTTCTCCGTCGGAGATAAAATTCTCTCACCGAGATAGATACATACAATTAAAACAAACAGAAATAAACCAATTCGCTTAATTCACTGGATTATATACAACTGAAGCACCAATCTTTATAGGTCAAATCAAGTACCTCTCTTGGACCATAGACAGCTGCAATTTCTTTGGTATTGCCCATCTCGAAAACACCAGAACTAAAAACAAAGTTGAAATTTTGTGTTCATATATAAGTATATCGTTGAATCGAACAAAGACAAGGAATCAGCAAACAAAGACAAGGAATAGAGAGATGGGAAACATACCTCATTGAATTGGCGACATCAAATCGAAGACCTTCTGGGTTTACGTACTCCATTGTTGTGAAATCCACCACAAGCAATCAATCAATCGACTAACGATCGGTCGAAGGTTGGTACGACGGCGACGAAGAACATAAATTCAGCAATTGATTAAACGCAGTGTTACAAAGCTTTTTGATTTGCTTTGTCCACATAATGAGAAAAGCTGACATGTATTAATTGTTATAATTTGATAGGTTGTTGATTTTTACTGAGGTGTCAACACCTACTTCAATACAGAAGCTGAGGTGTCAAGCTCTGGAAAGAAACATTGTGTTTTTATTGTATTGATGTTTTGATAAAGAAAACAAGTAGTCTTTTTTTTACTTTGTGGTGTTAGTAATGACAAAGATGACAATACTCTAAACTATATGTTAACGGTTTTTATAATGTGTATTCTCGTTAGCATTTGTTTGTTTTTTTTCTAAAAATTTCTATTATAATTATATGGAAACCTTAATAACTTCTTAAATAATTATGTTTTTTTAAGAATCACCATTTCCAAATGCAATTTAAAATTTAATGGAGGCAAATGAGAAGATGAAGAACATTTTTTTGTTATAATTTCTCAACTTACTAGTCATTTTTATTAGTTTATTTTGTATTTTTCTATGAAATCTTAAATTTAATATGTAATTCGTATTATATTTGTACATGTCCTTGGTTTTGGGATTTGGTCTAAAAATTGTAAATTATGATATAAAAACTATAAAATACACAATTTTGTTCAGCGGGTTAAATCCTATGATTTAGTACCAAATTCTTACAAAATATATTAATTACTATTTAATTATTTTATCTCACCTCTCATCTAACAAATAAGATATGTGTTTAACAAAACAGTTAGTTGTAAAATTTATATTTTAATTTGATAAAATATAATATTATAGATATTCTAATATGATAGAACCAATAAAATATTTTAAAGTGACAAAAAATTATTTTGATAAGAACGTTTAAGAAATTACAGATCAAATGCTTAAACGGGTTAAAATTGAAATTAGTCTCATGTATGATGAGTTAAATGTAAGTGTTAATCTCCTTTGATATCTCTAAATGTTTAGTTGCAATGTTAATACTTAATAACTTGTTAATTTTTATATAGTTGTGTATTATAAGCTAGGAGTATTGAGCATTTTTTTTTTGGTTCCCTAGTAATCCTCACATAAGTTCATGAACTTGCTAGGTTCCATCATCTCTCTCAATTTCCCAAACACAGACCATATTTACAATATAATGAAACAGCCAACCACTGAAACTTAACATTAGTGAATCAGCAATTAATGTCATTTGTTCTTTAACAACCAACCAAAGAAACAAACCAACATTAACAAGATAAACACAACACAAAGAGAACAATAAACGAAAAAACAAATATTTTGAGATGGTTTTGCTAAGTGAAAAAGCTAGTGAACAGGGATATTTATTGACGAGCCTAAACTTAGCCATAACAGGATGATACAATAAGCTCTTAGACGAGTTACAGATGTTCAGGCCGAAGGCGAGACAAAAGACTATCTAGACGAGCTTAGATGGTAAGAAGTCTACAACGAGTTTCTTGTACTTTCAATCTTTGGCGGCTCACTCTGGTTCTTTACCTTTTTATGGAGTATTATGTGTCCTTTTGCAGGTATCGTAACCCAACATATTTATAAGAGATCCGAACGTGTTGGTTCATCTGGGTGAGTGACGAAAAGGCCCCTGATCACTTCCCAAGGCTCATACCTCGACTTCGGGCTGTCCTATTGGAGCCTTTAAGTGGATCATAGTCGGACCTTATTTGGGGTGTGAGCCCACCCCTAACACTTTTGATGGCCTCTTCACAACTTTCCCCAATGTCAATGCAATTTTCCTCAGATTCTCATTCTTATCATGAGACTTTGTGATCTTATCAACCTCCCTACGCAATTCATAATTTAAATTCTTAGTATTATTTTTTTCCCAATATTTGACCATAACTGTGAGCCCATTAACTAAATCCATATATTTGTAGGAAGTCTATATGATTTGATCCCTAGTGTGATGGTGCACGTTTGCAATTGACTTATCATTGCCATTAGACTATGGTCAATTCACATTGCTAGTATTATTGTTAAAAAAACAATGAAAATGAAAAAAATACCATTATGTATATAATGTATGGAGTTCCTCATTTTACTACAAACAGAAAAGAGTAAATCTCCATTCAACCAAATATCTTTTATTTATTATTTAATAAGAAAAACATAGGAAAACTATGATAGGAGATCATAGTCTATAGTTGTTGTGCCATTGTCTTTTCACAACACATGTTCATAATTGAAGTTGTAGTAGGTGCCATCAATCACGAAGGAGCTTGTTGATCTTACGATGTACGTAGTCTTGAAAAGTTAAAGACTCAAACTTGGGAGGATTCTCCTTTCCCGTGAGATCAGGCAAAGGTCCCACGACCAAACCATGCTTAGGCTCTACCAAAACCGGCCACGACATTCTTGTCTTTCCCTAATCCATTATTGATCTGTGCAACACGTTATTGTACCTCCCGTTGTTCATCCTCTGCATTCAATTCGGACATTGTAAGCAGGGTCGGCCCTAGGATTACCGAAGCCTAAAGCAATTTTTATACATGGTATTTTATAAATATATATTAATTGTAAGTATGTGATACAAACAATTATCGAGCCCTCGACAAGGAACATATTCTCATACAACATAACCAACTTAGCTAAGAATTTGTCTCGTTAACTAGCGTTATTTGTATATATTATGTGGCCTAAAGCAGATGCTTTACCTGCTTTAGGGGTGGGCCGGCAGAAAATACATATTTATTTTTCATTTAACATTACTTCACTTTTCATTCTTGTTTTGTGTTTTCCTAAAAAATAACTATAATGATCTAACATATAATTCTTATATATATGTTTTTTTCTTATTACAAATTCTGTTTTATCTTGGTTCTTTACCTTCTTTTCAAAATTCTTATATATATTTCTGTAATAGGTCATAAATCAAGGTAATAACAACAACTAATTAATTAATGTCCATAATGTACTATAGATTTGATAAAACAATATTTGAGAAAAAACCTTAGTTACCACAACTGAAGATAAAATAATGAATTACATGTATTGGAAAGTTAAGCATTTTAAATAATACATTTAAATATGAACTACTTGTATCATTTATCAAATATGCCATTTCTGATTAATACCGTTTGAATCAGTTTGAATGATTTGGTAATATTTGGAGAGAAACCATTTGAAAGTTCTAATTACAAGGTAATTACCTAACAACTGTTAGATGTTATGGTAGAAAATACATATTCATTTATTATTTAACATTACTTCACTTTTCATTCACTTTTCATTCTTGTTTTGTGTTTTCCAAAAAAATAACTATGATTATCTAACACCTAATTCTTATATATTTATTTTATTTTTCTTATTACAAATTATGTTTTATCTTGGTTCTTTACCTTCTTTTCAAAATTCTTATATATATATAAGTAATAAATATGACACAAGTGTGTGATGAATAATAAAAACATGTGTGATAAATAAAAGACAAAATATGATAGTGAAGTATATGGTTGTGAGAGAGTTGAATATATGGAGGGTTGTAAAATAAAATATAAATATATCTTAAGAAATATTCTATGTAATATTCTCTAAGAATTGTACTATAAATAGTGAGGCTTGGTGAAGAGTTTCATTCAAGCTTGAGCAAGTGAGTTGAGTAAGAGTCTTAAGAGTACTTGTAATTCTTTGAGTGTTTAAATAATAAAGTTTATCCCTTTGTATAAAGATCTTTCTTATATCCTAACATAATCATTCCAAAAACACTTCCTAAACACTTAGCCTTGATCCTAAAAACCTCCTTATTGGTTGTACCACTATGTGTGTGTAAATTTTGTATCAGAGTCATGGCAGTCTAAACTCTAGCTCTTCTCTTCCAGAGAGGTAATATGCCATGATGTTGTCTTCTACTATGCTAGTAAGAAAGTATGCTCTGTGGTTGCCATATTAACGGATCCTCCACATCAGAAATCTAACTATGCTAAGAAAGACGGTAGGGAGAAAAATTTCTATGAGGTTGTGATGTTTGAAATACCTTGAGGGTTTCGGTATAGTAGATATGTTGCCTCGGTTTGCGTAGCTAAGCACCTCTTGATTGTTTTCTCTATATTAGTAGTACATAAAAGAAAACAAGGAGACAACTTATGGATTGTTATTACTTCAAAGGCTAGAAGAGAGTTATAGTATTTTGTCTCGGTTTTTGGTTCTATCGTATATTATGGAAAGTTCATTTTCTTTGTCTAAAGCTCCCTCTTTTCGACGATCAAATTCTAAAAAAGTTGATTACTTATATGAAGTAGAGTATGTGAGTGATGATAGTAAAGTTCCTATTACCCAACTCTCGTTACTTAATCCTTACATAGCTTTCACCAAACCAAATTCCACTTTTCCAAAAGTCATTCGTCAAGTGTTCGTCCCAAACAAGCATAACGCAAAGGAGCTCGTTCTAGCATCTCCGTTAGAACAACATCTCATCCCGGCAACAGAAACAGAACAAATGATTCCCCTAGACTCAATGAAGGCATGATTCATCATTCGCGAATTCAAGGATATACCCATCTTCACTATGGAGCAATACGCTTGGCGCTAACACTCCATGGCATAAAAGGCTTACCAGTTGTAGCACGAGTAGCTCTCCTTGACACCTAATACAGGGAATATCAGCACGCTTGCATTGCAACTATCCAGACAACACTAAACGATGACACTGTTTTCGTCACCCTCTTCCCTAATTTCAACATGGCATTAGAAGACCCACAGATATACCAGAACATGCAAATCCAGCTGTAAATCACATGCGCCCCAGAGATTGGAAACATGTATGCAACAACACTCCACCATCAAATGGCGTTTAGAGTCCAAAATCATGCAATGGACTTAAGTCTCCCCAGAGACACTGAAGATGCGCTACTCATACAATTGGAGTCACAGCACAGCCCATCGTGCATCCATATTCCTAGACAGATTCCTAGAGATGAGCTTATCAAGTTACTTCCAGAATCATGGGTTACCAATTACGAAAAACTCCATGACCGGAGCACTCCAATACAGTCGATAGACTCTTCTATCCATAGAAGAAAAGATGGATGTGTAGATATTGCTTTTAGGCAACAAGAAGAAAAGTCAAGACCGGCGGATTTCTGCACAGAAATTAACACAATTACTTCTTTTGAAGACGCTCAAATCTTGGAGTTCAAGCCACGTTTATCTGGTGTTCCAATCTCATCTTTTGATTCGCTAGGAGATCCCATTTACTCATTCCAAGATGAAACGGGCCACAAATTCTTTAATCTTTGCGATTGCCAACATTGTTAGATGAATAGCTCCGATGATGATGACACCCCAAGGCGTAGGAGAAAAAAGAAAACTTCACAAAAAATCCTCAAAGAACGATATGAATCCGGAGACCCACAAGTTGGCCTTCTCGGAGAACCAAGTGGCAAGAATTTTGAATATTATGTATTGTATTCTGGTTGTTTGACTCCCACAACACCTGACTAAGAAGAGGTACAACTAAGTTACATGTTCGGACCCCCATCCCAACAAGATTCACTATTTTCATCCAAAGAGTTTGAAGAAAACAATATAAAGCACTCAAGGAAAATCCGGAATCCAAATGTTAAGAAACCAGATGGTTCAGTGAAGCAGATCAGCTCCGCAGAAGCAATGTTGAACTGGCAGTTGGAGAACGCCGCAACCCAACACCATCTCTTAAGCCAGAATAAAAAAAAAGGTAACCATCATGGATCTTTCCATTAAAGAACTCACCAAAAAGATAACCTCTCTCCACCAAGAACTTCTCCACCTTGCAACTACTGTCTCCATAAACTCTCCCCTCATGTCCCAAAAAGAGTCTGAGCTAAAATCCCTTGAAGCAAAGTTAAACTTCTTACAAAACCAACCCAAAACCCAATCGCCAATGCCATATGACCTTTCAACAGTAGTACCTATGATCTACGCTCTCAGTCCATACAATCCAACAGAAGATAATTTACGGAGAATGATTGCCGATATGCCGCATGAAATAAGAGAATTGTTTCTTGACAATGTATTGATCTACAGAGGGATTGAGACACTGAATGGTTTCCTAAAGCTCTATATACACCGATATGGTCTTGATCAAGGTCCACTTCTTGGCCTTCCTTACAACCCAGCCTATCTTTTCCTTACCACCATCCATATGAACCCTGTTCATTATAGTCGGTTTCCTATGGAAGCATACCTCCTACTTTGGTACTTGGCAGACCTTTACACTATTGCAGTCCTCATCCACAAAAG
Organism: Camelina sativa; assembly: GCF_000633955.1. Taxonomy (NCBI): domain Eukaryota; kingdom Viridiplantae; phylum Streptophyta; class Magnoliopsida; order Brassicales; family Brassicaceae; genus Camelina; species Camelina sativa. The sequence continues at coordinate 23,806,450 of NC_025704.1, read as the reverse complement.
TCAACTCCTCCAGTACTTGACGAAATGCATATTGACCAGACGAAAGCGCATTACAAATTACTATACAAGTGGCTCACATTATTCCACGATGTTACCTGGTGGCAAGAACATATTCGTGCACAGCCGGAGCTGGAAATACTTGTCACGTTCAGAATCACTACAATACGAGAAGAACATGACGGCGAAATCATTATCCTAAAGAAATATAATGCGATCGTTGAGACAAGCTACAATAATGATGCTTTCAACTCGGGGAACTTCCATCAACATGCAAAGCAAATAGCATTATTGAATGGATTTGATGAATATGAAGTTGACCCCAATCTCCTTTGTCCTCACACAGCGCACTGGCACAACAGACACGCCTACCCGCCAAGATTCACTGAAGAAATATGACAATTGTTAGCAGGCTTCCATGATTAATATGCGTGGACACAATCAAATCCATATCACCCAGTCTACAAAGTTGAAGGGAAAAAATACAAGATAAAGCGATACATTCCAGGGCAAAAAATCTATGTCACAGAATTTGCCTCAGACAGCGAAGAAGACGACAACAGATAAGATGGACGTTGCAGTTACCACAACTGAAGATGAAATAGAAAATATGAATTACATGTATTGGAAAGTGAAGCATTTTAAATAATATATTTCAATATGAACTACTTGTATCATTTATCGAATATGCCATTTCCTACTAATATCGTTCGAATCAGTTTGAATGATTTGGTAATATAGTTTTGGAGAGACAACATTTGAAAGTTCTAATTACAAGGTAATTACCTAACAACTATAAGATGTTATGGTAGAAAATACATATTTATTTTTTATTTAACATTACTTCACTTTTCATTCTTGTTTTGTGTTTTCCTATAAAATAACTATGATTATCTAACATCTAATTCTTATATATTTGTTTTCTTTTTCTTATTACAAATTCAGTTTTTTTCTTGGTTCTTTACCTTCTTTTCAAAATTCTTATATATTCCCTATATATTAATAGGGAAGCACTCTGAAAAAAAGTTGATGTATCATCCTTAGAGCTCTGTGCACATTTTTGCAAAATACTCTTAAAGTTTATACTTAATTACATTAACATGCGATTATATTTTCAAAAAATAATAATTAGATATGTCATTATTTTCACACAAATTTAAATATAACATATTAAAGCTAATTAAATATTTACATACTATTTTAAGCAAAATTTCAATATATTTAGTTGAAAATAAATCATTTTAAAAATTACACGTATGAAGCATTTTAAAAACTAATTCTTTTTTTTTTTTCATCTTTAGTTGTCATTTAAGAATTACACGTATGAAGCATTTTAAATAATATATTTAAATATGAACTTCTTGTATCATTTATTGAATATGTCATTTCCAACTAATACTGTTCGAATGATTTGGTAATATAGTTTCGGTTTTTACGCAAAGGTTACGATCAGTTCACATATCGAATATCGAATATCGAATATCGAGTCCTCTATGTATGAGTGAGAAAGAAAGAGAGTGAAGAGATTGAACTCTACTAAAAGTCTAAAACTGTTTAAGACTGTTTACTTGAAAACGAAGACTCCTTTGTTAATCTGTAGAGAAAGTGTTGACGTTGTTACAAACTTACAACCAAAACTAAACCAATTCCTTACTTTCTTTTTACATTTTTTTTTTCTGCAGTCTTTTACCTTAAACAAGAGAGTGCGAAGAGGAGTAGATAATAAATATTTGATGACGAAACCTATGTTTGCTTCTTGCTCGCTACCACTCTAACGCACCTGTAATAATCATTTATGTTAGTCAATCAGATCATCAATAACTGTTTAGGCCTTTTTCTTTATTTTGACAAAGATCCAACCTTCTTCACTACAATTTACGCTACCTCGGACAACTTCTCCTCCTCAGGATGGTCCAGTGAAGTTAGAGGTTGCAGCTGTATTGTACTGGAATATCCTAAGTTTCCCCTCCTACGCAAAAACCATGAGTCATGAGTTGTCATTTTCATATTCATATTCCTCGTAGTCGATTATTTATAACAAAACCCGAATACCCAAACCGAGCATTGTTAGACAACAATTATATTCTATATGTTTTACCTTTGTCCCATAAACAAGACCTCCTCCAGGAGAAGGATGAAAACAAGCAACGTTCACTTCATCCTCTGAACTTGGCAGCACTCTCACAAGCTCCATATCTGAAACTCTGTATATCTGACCAACCCACACAATATATTTTTCATCTCCAAGAATGTATATAAAACACACCATGATACAGATGTAGTAGCATAAGGCTTTACCTCCAATACTGTGAAATAATGTGATGTTGTTTCACCATCACTAACGATGCTCTTCAATAGAGAACCATGACGCCGCCCATATGCAAGCAGTATATGCTCCGAGGTGGGTGAGAACTGCACACAGAATTTTCAATTATCCAAGTATTTTCAACAACTTACGACCATGTTATTTTGGTTCGGCTCTACGTGAATCAAAAAAATGAGCATCATTACAAACATAAATTTCCTCTAGTATATTTAACTCAGATGACCTTTCTCTAGTATATAGATCTCAGAAGTTTCACACACTAACCAGACATTCCCATATTTTGTGGTATGAAGCGAAACAATTGTATACCAGCAAATATAAGTGAAGGATGGATAAATACAATACCATCTGAACAGAAGCCATAAAAATTCCATCTGATTATTCTTAAAAGGCGACTAACCTGGATAGAGGTCAAGCAATGCGCAGCTCTGATTGCCCGTGACACAAGTACAGAACCAAAACTGTATACATAGAAGCCACATTAGGGATGCGCAATTCAAGATGGTAGAATAAGCACAATGAGATATCGGTAAGTGGGAATTACTTTTCCTTCTGGAGAGAATACACACGAAGCTCGTAAACGACTTGATGTGCTGTCACAGGGTGTCGAGTTGGGGAAGTTGCAAGCCCCGAATCTTGTTGCGCTTGTGTCTGCAGTCCAGGATCTGCCTCACTATGATGAAAAACACATGCAACGCAGGCCGCTAGATATCTCCCGCATGGCGAAAAATGAGCTCCCATTTCACTGAACACATAAAAAGAGGCAGCAACATTAAGGACTCGACGTAAAAAACTTGTCTCTTAATTTAAAGAGAAGGAGCTTTACCTGCAAAGGACGGCATGCGGTATTGTAAATAGACACCTGTCAGACTTCAGTTGCGCATATGGGTCTTTGATGTCATGCGGCCACACTCTGAGTTTGACAGTACAAGGTAATTCTGCAGCAGCTGCTGCTGCAGCCGAAGCAGCAATTGAGGTAGCAAGCTCAGACTGGACCCTGTTCACTACAGGTTGAGCATCACTTCCATGTTGATTGTTACGAGAAGACACACCTTCTGGTAATCCAGATCCCAAGAATTGAGGTTGTGAAGTTTGTTCCTGGGCTCCGCCTCTTCCAGAAACCGCATGTAAGTTAACACTACTCGGGATTTCTAATAACGCTACTGCAGCCTCCAGACTGGTTGTTGATAAACGAGGTGTTGAAGATGGAGCTGAGATACCATGATTACTACTGCCAGTAGGAGGAACCACTGAATTAGCAACACCATGACCTTGAGCCATCAACCATCCTTGTAGAAAAGGTAACTCCCAGGATACTCGATCCCTGAACTGAAATAATTGCTGAATCTGCCCAAGCTCAGGGAATTCTGATCGATTTCTTCCAACAGGTTGCGCTTCATCTACATTCATACCATCAACTGCACGAGAAGTTCTATCTACAGTAGAGTATTGACCAATCCTTTGATCATCTCCAATAGTTGTAGGCATGGACATGTGTGGAAGAGGGACAAGAGGTAGTTCTGTGGCCACACTAGTTTGATTGCTTTCTGTGCTTGTGAACAAGATAGCCGGAGGTGGATACCTTAAGTAACCCATAGATGTTGCTCTAGACATTGAAGAATCTAATGAATCGATTTCATTCACCTGCCACTTAAGGTAAGAAATATAAGCGGACAGAATGGAGAAAAAAACTATTTAATGAATCCTTATTAGGTAGCTCACCTCTGCAGTCAAGAGAAATGGTGCCCCATGAGGGTGAAAGTGTACAGCTCTCAGAGAGCGCCTCGTCTTCAATACAACCGTTGGTGACGATTCCTCTCCTCTCCTATTGTAGTGCCACATGTGCAGCTGTAAAATATAATGAAATCAACTTTATTAAGATTTTTCTGTAAGGAGGTGATACCTACAACTGGTTAGTGTTACATGGGAAGGCTTAAAAGAGATAAATGACCTTATGACCAGAAGCAACAGCAAGTAGTTCACCCTCAGCATGGAAAGCGATTGAAGCAATAGGCCGATCTGGTAAGAGAAGAAAGAAGAAGTTAAAACTGGTAAGAAGATAGGCAGAACTACGAAAAAGAAACACAGTGATCTGATTACTAGGAGGGCTTACAGAATGCATGAGATCTAATACATTCAGAAGTTGTGGTATTCCATAAGCGGACCTCCAGATCTAAACTTCCACTAGCAACTATTTCTGAATGATGCGGGTGGAATCTGACCTGTACAAGCTCATATAACATTAGATTTAGACAAATATCTGATCTACAATAATAGAAACAAATTTACTGTTCATTTAACAATGCAACACACTGATAAAGATGCATAACTTAGCACCCCTCAAACAAGCATCATAGCAAATGTCAAGACTATGAGCAAAAGTCATTTCACTACCTGAGATTGAATTATCTATACATAGCTATGTTCCAACAAAGGTACTACATATCAAACATAGAAAAGAATCAAGGTGGGAAAAAGAGGGCTCACCACCCAAGGAGTCCTGCGATGGCCGGTCAGAACTTTTAAGCACTTGCCAGTTTCACAATCAATAATCTTTACAGTATGATCACCACTACACGAAACAAACAAAAAAAAACTGTGTGAATTCAAAATACAAAATGCAAAAGAACAAAAGATATACANCCCCATGAGGGTGAAAGTGTACAGCTCTCAGAGAGCGCCTCGTCTTCAATACAACCGTTGGTGACGATTCCTCTCCTCTCCTATTGTAGTGCCACATGTGCAGCTGTAAAATATAATGAAATCAACTTTATTAAGATTTTTCTGTAAGGAGGTGATACCTACAACTGGTTAGTGTTACATGGGAAGGCTTAAAAGAGATAAATGACCTTATGACCAGAAGCAACAGCAAGTAGTTCACCCTCAGCATGGAAAGCGATTGAAGCAATAGGCCGATCTGGTAAGAGAAGAAAGAAGAAGTTAAAACTGGTAAGAAGATAGGCAGAACTACGAAAAAGAAACACAGTGATCTGATTACTAGGAGGGCTTACAGAATGCATGAGATCTAATACATTCAGAAGTTGTGGTATTCCATAAGCGGACCTCCAGATCTAAACTTCCACTAGCAACTATTTCTGAATGATGCGGGTGGAATCTGACCTGTACAAGCTCATATAACATTAGATTTAGACAAATATCTGATCTACAATAATAGAAACAAATTTACTGTTCATTTAACAATGCAACACACTGATAAAGATGCATAACTTAGCACCCCTCAAACAAGCATCATAGCAAATGTCAAGACTATGAGCAAAAGTCATTTCACTACCTGAGATTGAATTATCTATACATAGCTATGTTCCAACAAAGGTACTACATATCAAACATAGAAAAGAATCAAGGTGGGAAAAAGAGGGCTCACCACCCAAGGGGTCCTGCGATGGCCGGTCAGAACTTTTAAGCACTTGCCAGTTTCACAATCAATAATCTTTACAGTATGATCACCACTACACGAAACAAACAAAAAAAAACTGTGTGAATTCAAAATACAAAATGCAAAAGAACAAAAGATATACACCATGATAACTCACTGTGTAGAAGCAAGAATTCTTCCATCAGTACTAAAAGCCGCTGCAATAGTTGACCTTGGAGGAGGTCCAAGAGGGCAATATTTTGCAGATAAATGCTGCAATGACTCTGCCTCAACCCTTCAGGCAAGGAAAAAACATCAATTACAACGAGAAAAATCTCAAAGAATGTTCAAACACAAGGTCCTTTGCAATAACGAGACAGGAAGCATACCATGAAGTAAGACTTTGACATTGTCCCGTCTCTCTCATAGGTTCGCTGTTGGTTCCACATGAAGAAGAATCAGTATGCCATCTACTTTTACCCCAACGTTTCCTCGGCACAAACTTTGCTTTTGGTGACATTTCCCTCTGAACCAACATGTTGAAAACACTCCTCCCCCTAAACAACAAAATCACAATTCCCAAGTTTTAGNAACTATTTCTGAATGATGCGGGTGGAATCTGACCTGTACAAGCTCATATAACATTAGATTTAGACAAATATCTGATCTACAATAATAGAAACAAATTTACTGTTCATTTAACAATGCAACACACTGATAAAGATGCATAACTTAGCACCCCTCAAACAAGCATCATAGCAAATGTCAAGACTATGAGCAAAAGTCATTTCACTACCTGAGATTGAATTATCTATACATAGCTATGTTCCAACAAAGGTACTACATATCAAACATAGAAAAGAATCAAGGTGGGAAAAAGAGGGCTCACCACCCAAGGGGTCCTGCGATGGCCGGTCAGAACTTTTAAGCACTTGCCAGTTTCACAATCAATAATCTTTACAGTATGATCACCACTACACGAAACAAACAAAAAAAAACTGTGTGAATTCAAAATACAAAANAAAAAAAAAAAAAAGAAACCTGCGGCGGTGTAAATTCGCTACCGATCTGCGTGGAGGGATCAATGAGCGAGGAGAAGAAGATTGATCTTGTGACGACGAACATATAGGTTGAGTCATCTTCAAATCCAAAATTCATATAACCAACCACCTTAAGATTAAGATGAAGAAGAACGAGGAGTATAAAAAGAAACCCTAATTCACCGGCGATCTCGGTTGAGATCTCCGATCTGAATCGCCGCGCGCTTCGTCCCCTCGAGATATAGATTTGGTTCAATTTTCGTCTGGGGACTTTTTTTGTTTGATGAGCGCGTCCGACGATGAAACCTAAACAGGTTTGTGTTTTTTTTGTTTGTTCAGGATCAGGACCGTGTTAGAGAGCGCTCTGAGATAGATGTTGTTAATTTTGTTTTCTATTTCAAGTAAGTGTGTGTCTTCTATGTTATGTAATAATATTGTAGTAATCCCTGTGGTTGCTAATTTTTCATGATTATCTTTAAACAACCTGTCTTTTGATATCATCCCTAATCAGCTTTTTTTATCAATTTCGAAATTTCCCCCAATTGTTTTATATGACCAGATTATATCCCTACCAATGAACCTGACCTGGAGGAAGAAGGGTGTATAATCAGTTTTTGCTTTGAAATTTTTGATTTTGTTTTTTTCATTTTTGGAAACTAAGTTCTTGATTTTATCTCAAAATCATGTGATTAATTTGTGTAGATCTTATCATTTCGGTTATTAGATTATTTAAATTTTACATCTATGAATCATTTAAAATTTTCAATTTTTTTTTTTTTTTTTTTAACTCATATCTTTATACTTCTTAACCCCAAGAGGGTGGTAACCCTTTTACAACATGGTGTCTCCTAAACAGAGATACACCTACAATAAACAAGAAAAAGATTACAACCAGCTTACAAGAGTTACTGAAATAAACGGAACCAAGTAACCAAGAAAGAGTCCGAAGGTGATGCTAAACGCTGAGCTCGTGACAAGGGATCAAGGTGACACCGAATGATACTCTTAACTTCCATAAGTCGAGTTGGAGCCGTGATAAAAGTGTTGGTATGGATACGAGAGTTGCGTTCCTTCCAGATTATGTAGACCGAGGCTTGACACGCTAGCCGAAGAATCAAAGCAGTGTTTTTGTCTCTGCAAGGATTCTTCAGCCATGTAACGCCATCCTCAAACAGAGGAGGAGGAGAAACATAGGCTCGTGTCGTGAAATACTTCCAAATCTCCGAGGAATAATCACAATCAAAGAAAAGATGTTGTCGTGACTCATCGTGTGTGTTGCAGAGTAAACAGAGAGGAGGCACCACTAGTCCCCAACTGCGCAGTCGATCTCTTGTATGTAACCTGTGTCGGGAGTTGAGCCAAGAAATAAAAGCATGCCTGGGAATCCTTCCTTTGAACCAAACCGCCTCATACCAAGGAACTCGAGGTCCAGGAGGGTTCAGATAAGACCAGGTTTTCGAAGTAGAGAAAGTATTTGAGGCTGCAGCATCACCAATCTTCCATAGAAACTCATCAGGCCCTGCATCCGGTTGTGAGTTTACTATCGTCGGGAGAGGAAGGCACTGTTTTAAGAGAAGAACAATGGGGTTTCGAGTACGACTGTTAGATATCCACCATTGGCCTTCTCTAACAGCGTCTGCTACCGAAGCATCCTGGTGAAACCATGTAATACGAGGACCCATCTCTCCCGTGATATCTAAGTGAGGTCCCAAGGATGTCCAGTTGTCTTTCCAGAAGCTGCAAGTGGATCCCGATATCACCTCACACACGATAAAGGATCTTGCTATAGGGCAGAGCTTGCACAAGTTTTTCCAGATCCAACTCCCCGAGACTGGTGCATCCAAATCCCAAAAATTCTTGTGGCCTATAAGATGCCTCCGAACCCACGCAACCCAAAGAGAACCACTCATCACAAAAACCATCCAAATGAGCTTGAGAGCCAAAACCTTATTCCAAGCCGTGAGTCTCTTCAGGCCTAAGCCTCCACATTCCTTGGGCGTGCAAACTGAATCCCAAGCAACCTTGGCACCTCTAGCTGAATTTGGAGCACCTTTCCATAAGAAAGCACTACACATGCTTTCAATCTCCTCCAAGCAATTATTGGGAAGAATAAAGATCGATGCCCAGAAAGTAATGGTGGAATAAATCACAGACTGAATCAGTTGAAGACGTCCAGCAAAAGAGAGATGTTTAACGGTCCAACCTGAAAATCTTTTACGAATGCGATCCAGTAGAGGGTGGTAGTCCTGCTTCCCCAGTTTTTTGGAGGTGAGTGGCACTCCTAAATACCGGACTGGGAAGGAGCCTTGTTGAAGGCCAGTAGAGTCTGCCAAAGACTGATTCGCTTGGGAACTATCTCCATCAAGGAACAGTGCCGTCTTGTCTCTGTTAATACCGAGTCCTGAAGCTTGCTTAAAATGATCAAGAATCTCAAGAATAGCCAGCAACGATCTCTCACTTCCATCAAAAAAGATGAGAATATCAACCGCAAAGCTTAGATGCGTGATCAAGGGCTCAACACACATAGGATGCGGAGCAAAAGAATTATATGAATTTTGGATTTGGTACACAATTCAAAACGTGTATTATTTTGGTACATTTTTTTAAGCGTATACGTATAATTTAAAAATATATTTTTTGAATAACGTAGCATTTGACATATATATATATATATATATATGAAGAAATCATCATGCATATCCTTCAACAATGCTAGGTGAGTTCCTTATATGGAGGGAGGGCCATGCTATTGTCTAGTTTAGTTCTAGTCAATGTTGGTAGCGAGATTGGCTTTCACTGATCATACCTTCTTGTTAACAGCACAAGTTTCTTTTTATTCATTGATGATAAGGTGGTTGCAATTTGGCGGTTAGCATGTTGTATTTTGGTAACTGGTTAAAAAAATTGATGGTTGGTAATCATTTGAAGAACAAAAATAAAGGGAACAAAAAAACAATGCGGAAGGAAATAAACAATTTTAAAGAATGAAAAGAAAAAATGCAGAGAAAAAAACAAAATAATAAAAGGTAACCAAACAATAACAATATATTTTAAAATATATAAATCAAATTTTAATGAAAATATTAATATTATTTTAATGTATACATAATAAGTTTTATATATGATTTTAAAATAAAATTTGAATTAAATTTTATGTATTTCATGTTAAATATTAATAATTAGTATTAACCACATGCAAAATAGGAAATTGTTAACCCAACTCTACATAACTAACAAATAAACTGTTTTTCTTGGGGGTCAAACATGTCAATTACATATATTATAGTGAATATTACCTTTTAGTGGTTAGAGTAGTCATTAAGTGAAATATAGTCTTTTTGAGTGTTAGATTTGCTAAATTTCCTTTCGTTGATGAATCTTGGAAAGCTGGTGATTCGTTTGCAGGCGCAGGATGTTTTTGTACCCAGTTTCAGAATTCGACCCCAACCATGGGAGCCACTAATTTCAGGCGGAGCTTTTCCCTCTTAAATGCCGAAGTCAAAACTTTCATTTGGGCTATGTGATATATGATCGAACATGACTACCGTGACGTGGCGTTCTACTCAGACTTGGTGAAGATGGTGTCTTCGCCTTATGACTGACCGGCATTCTCGACGATATCAAGGTGGACATGGAGAAATTTTTGTTTTTTTCTTTATCTTTTCCTCCTCAAATGCAAATGTAAAAGCGGATTCTTTGGCACGCCACGCGCTATATCTCCGCATAATATTTTGTATGTAAGCAGTTTTTCATCACATTGGCTCGTTTGAACTAATCTTTTGTTGACAAAAAAAAATGGCTAAATTCTCGTTTTTTTATCTGTGGTATTTTTTCATATTGTTATATGTTGTATAGGTTTCGATTTACTAGTTTTTTTTTGGTTATAATTGTATTTTGTAAAAAAGATAAAAAAAATTATATCTAACATTTTACCAAAAATGAAATACGTCGGATTGGTTACTCAACCTATTAAAAAAAACTGTGGGTGCAAATGTTTTATCAGTCCTCTAACTGGAGTGACTTTATGAACGCAAATCAGGCCTTGCTAATTATTTAACGGACTCTTTTGTCTACAATAATTCTAGTTGAATTAAAAAAGAAATATGGCCTATTCTGATAAACAAACAAAAAATATTGGCAGATTGAAGTATCAGAATTCAGAAGATCG
>NC_025704.1:23779222-23794877 GCF_000633955.1 Camelina sativa | reverse complement strand
TAGCTCGTTTCCGTTTTATGCCTACACCGGTTTGTTTTCAGTTCATGTCTCAAATCCGGTTCTTCAAAAACCACAACGTATCAACAAAACTCAAAAAGCAAGAAATCGTTCTGCAAGGCCCCCCAATAAGGAACAAACAAACAAAATAGAAATGAACTATACACAAATGTGAAGCTACTAGGTCCTGGTTTAAAGCTACTGCATTTTCTGGTTATCTAACCACTTCTCCGGCTTGTTCGGTTTGCCCGGTCCCCATATACGGATGGTCTGATCATCACTCGCAGAGGCCAGCATCCGGGGATTTCTCGGGTTCCAGCTCACGCAGTTTACAGTCATGGAATGACCTGATAACACCTCAAGTGGCTTTGCGTTCTTCAGATTCCATAGGTATACCTGTGAACATCATCAGATCAATCTCACTGAAAATCAACCAAAAAGAAAATGTCTTGTTGTGTGTGTTGTCTGCTTACTTGTGAATCCTCGCTTCCACTGGCAATGAAGGAACTGTCCAACCCACCAAAACATGACCGTATCACGTACTTGCTCTGCCTGTGACCCGAGAACTTCAATGGTTGTTTCCACTCTCCAGCAAGATCCCATAGATGTATCTCTTGGCTGCTCAAGTTGACTATAAAGAACTTACCATCACTCGAAACCGAAAGGGATGTAATCGGCTGTTCCTCAGAGATAACACGTTCGACTTTTGTCTCCAAATGCAAGATCCGGATCTCTTTATCCGAAAACACTGTGATCATACTCTCACCATCAGGTGTCACAGCCAAATCCACTACCTATTGGGGAAATTGTAAATCTTTGCTTCAAGAATTCAAAGACCAGGAACCTATAAGTAAATCTTTTCACCAATACTACTAACCTTTGGAATTCTCGTTCCTCTCCAAGCTTTGATCTCGTTTCCATCAGTATCCCACATTACAATCCCTCTTTCTGGGTCAGAACTGCCACAGACAAGCCGAGCTGAGTCAGGGAACCATGCACAAGAGCTGACCGTGAATCCGGTATTGTTGTTTCCAAATGTGTGTCTCAACACACCTGTTTCAACATCCCATAGCTTAAGAACCTCAGCGTTTCCGCATGTAAGCAGTTTAGTATCGTCAGGGCTCCACGAAACAAACGAAACTGGATTTTGGTGGCTCTCAAGCGTGTGCTTCAGTTCGACTTTGTTGTCATCCAGTACCTGTAACTAGAAGTTTTAGTCCAATACCAAATTAAAGACCAGAAATAACTATTTTAGTCCTTAAAGACACATACACAGTTTTAAATAGATCACAGAAAACTAACGAATTGCACACAAAGTTTATCAACACTGAAGTACCAAGAGCTGGTTAAATGGCTCAAAACGACAAATCACTATGAATTGCAATATATTTTCCTTGTCTGTTGTCACCAAATGGCTTTCTACCTTATATACCAAGCTCAAGCCAAGACAAGCAAAATGTTGTTTAGTTTTTTTCAAAATGTTATTCATTTCCTCATAAGGTTCTCTTACCCATCAGAGCTATTTCATATAGTCTCTTTCTCAATGACATTAGGCAAAAATAAGTGCAACCAATGGTCTAAGATATTTACCTTCCATATCATAGCTGTACAATCGCTTGATGCAGTGGCCAGATATTTGCCACTATTAGAGAATTGCACGAACCACACTTCATTTTTGTGTGCCATCAAAATCTGCAAGATAATAAGAGATTGAGAAACTATAATTACCAGTGACAAAAAGGCCAGAAAACATAGCTTTGTCGTTTACCTTACCACGAAATTGTAACCCTATCTCTCTATCATCGTTAGGAAATGTAAACTATTTATCAAAATTAAGACATATTGTAGATAAACATCACCTGAACTGTTTCTGAAGGAATCTGATCTCTACCGCAACAGTGATCTTTGTAAAGTGAAACCGCATCCCATGAGTTATGATACAGACATGTATCAATCTGGTGCAGCACAGCAGACTCAACCAAATGTTCCAACCTTCTCTCACCAATAACAATTGGCAATGGAATCAACTTCTCCAGTTCAACCAACAAATTTTTCCTCAAATCCTGAACCAAAAAGCTGTCTGCTTCACCGGATTCCATCTCTTTAGTATAAACAATATCACAAGCAAGCCTGTGAATCTTCTCTTTGCCCATCCCTAACAACGGAGCTTGCTTCCGTAGCACATTTAAGGCCAAAGAAATATCCCCTTGTTTCAAATACTCAACTAAACATTGCTTCAACACTAGATACAAAGCCGTGTCTCTCGTGTGATCACTGGAACTATCAAAAATCCTGTCCAGGACCGCAAGGCAACTATCCCAATTCCCACTCAAAACTTGCTTTTCGAGAAGCCCGAAATCGGCAGACTTATACAAGATGTTAGACTCGTGTTCCAAACAAGAAGCAGACTTCTTGAATCCTAATGAGTATAAGCACTGAACCAGAATCCTAATAAATTCATGTCTTTTCAATAACCCTTTTGAACCTAAAAGTTCCCATAACCCATTCTCCATCTGGAATCACACTCTAAGCCTAAAAAGACACGTTCTTGATGATGATGATGATGACTTAGTAAAGATTCTCAGCAATCATTCCACATTCAATAGTTTGAATGGTCCACAAAGGAAAGTACAAATTTCCCGCTGAAAGTATGACACTTTACCAAGAATACAAAGAACCCAAAACTCTTAGAAGCATCACCAAATCAGAAAACTAAACTCTTAGAGATTAAATAATTTCCCAAACTCAGAAATCACCTAATTTATTTCCCAAAATAGCCAAGTATAGAAAAGCTAAAAAAACCAAATCGACTACACTATATAAAACGTATACAGCTCCAAGAACGAAACACACAGATGCGAGAAGAGTAATAGTAGATGGTTGCTAGATTCAAATTCGTCCGGAGAGATAATATAAGAAATTAAGAACCAGTTCAAACGAGAAGAAGAAGAAGGAGAAGAACGCAAGGCGTGAAATGAATCCAAATCTTCAAAACAGATTTCAATTAGTTTCGGGTGAGTCTCTCTGTATGGATGAAGAGAGAGAGAGAGAGAGAGAGAGAGAGAGAGGAATGTGTTAATATCGGATCGTTAAGTCCTATCGCTAATCCCTATCGTTAAGGCTTATACAGTTATTCATATCTTTGATATTTCGTTTTTCAATGGATTTTTTTAGTTAAGCAAAATATAATATAAAGAAATATCTAAATATATTACTAAATTTAGATTTAATCCGCGATATATTTCTTTTCACGTTTGTGTATATACATTTATCAACAAAAATATAACATATACAGCTATTTTAGTTAAATATTTTATCTTTTTATAGAAAACTAAAAAATCTTTACTATTATAAAATGAGTAATCCTCACAAATATCATAAAAATAATTTTTATTTCTAAATTTCACGCATCATCTCTAAAATTCCAAAAAATAACATGTTTCAAAAATTAAACCATTAATTTTAAATACAAAACCCTTTCCCTAAAACATATATCCTACATGTAAAATAACCTAAACCTCAAATGTATTCTAAAAATTAATTTAAAGTATTATAATTGTGTCAATTAGTGCTATTTTTAGAAGTTTGTGTAGTATGTGCTATAACTTTTTAAAAAACTTGTTTTAGTGCTATTATAGAGATATTCTTGAGATAAATGGTTCTAGATGTCTAATATTCTAATTCTGGTGATGTTGATAAAATAATAAAATGATGATTTAACTGTGTCGTGGCACCGGGTTAATTATTTTAAATGTTGATATAAACTTGTCATGTGATAATTTAATTTTAAGTATATAATATTTTAAGTTTCTTAGAAATTTTAAATATATCAATAATATGATTAGAAACCTTTTTAACGTTTTAAATTTATTATATCTGATAACTGAATTAAACCGGATACAAATTTTTAATTTGGATGCTTGTTAAGTTAAGTTTCATATTAATTCATTTATGTGTTATTCATAATATGATTCGAAAGCATTTTTAAAAATGGTTAGCCAATGTGGAATGTTGAACACACACTTTTGTCTTTGTTAATTGAGTAATCCATTTTTTTCTTTTGAATTACAACATATGTAAAAGAAAATCTAAAGTTTGTAATTTTATGTATTATCTAATGTTTCAAAGCAACTAAAAAGATATTTAAACAAAGAATATAAGAGAAACATAATCTTAAATCTACAAAAAAATTGAAATATATCGTTTTAAATGCTAATTTTGAAACATGATATAGATATTTTTATTTATAAATAAAATTAATATTTTTAATTTGTTGGTTATATGGATATCTATATACTTATTTAAGCAACCCTTTAAACAAATAACCCTACTTCATATAAAATATTACACAAAATACCACTGTATTTTAATACAAAATATAATAACAGAATCTTAATATTAATTTGTTGTAACTTGAAAATGATTATTCAAAAAAATAATAATTATTAATTTATTAGATTACAAAAAATCATTTATAAAATTATTTCGAAATTATGTAATAAAATAATTAAACAGATTCTATTTATTGTTTCAGAAATCTTAGGAAACAATAACAAACTATTTAGAAAATTATAAAACTTAAATTTATTTATAAAACTAAGATTAAATATTTATATATCTAAATCATTTAATAATAACAAATATATATTAAAACTAGGATACAACATTATTTATATTTTTAAAATATATCTATATACTTATTTAAGCTATGTTGTTAAAAATTTAACCAGTTCTGATGTGACATATTACGAAAATGCTATTATATTTTATTTATTCTAATAACTAACAAAAAAAAGTTTAGATTTGTTTACAAAATAATAAAACTCTATTTATTGTTTCATAAATCTTAGGAAATAATAATAACTATTTAATTGGCTAAAACTTAATTGTTTATACACAATATTCACTATATAAACAATACTAAGTATATAATATTGATAATATACATAATCTAATTGTAATTTTCACCTATAAAATTAATATACAACATGTTATACCAATAATTTCAATTTGTAAATTTGGTATATTAAGATCTCTAAACACGATCACATCAATTTGTAATAACAAATCACGGGTCAATACATGTTTTGTTGGATTTTTTTGGCTTTACCGAATGTATAATTAACGAATTTGATATTGCACCAAACCAAAATAGTAGTACCAACTACGGGTCGAAATCAGAGTATGACCTTAAGTAAATTAAATATATGATTTTATAAAATGTATAGAATTAATAAATTTTCTACTATTATTTTGTAACAAACAAATCCAAATTTACATAAATATTTCCTCACGCTGGTAACATTATTCTACAAAATATTAATGTGTATTTATGAGTCGGGTAATAAAACGGGTAATGAGACGGGTAACGAGACACTCAAAAATTAAACTAATATCGATACTCGATCATTATTCATTGATAATATAATTATTATACCCTTCACTCGACCCTAAAGCTGCGGGTATGGGTATCGGTAGTAGTTTCCAGGCCTACCTATCAGTAGTTTAATATGAATCAAAATTCACCATATAGTACTATATTATATAACATGTAAATGAATGATACAACATAAACATAATATTAACAAATAACAAAATAAATAAAAAATTCTCCGTGCTACCAGCGCGGGTTATTATCTAGTAAGAGAATTAATTGTAAGGGTTGTTTGGATTCATCCCCTATATAAAACAGAAGTACTCAACTTTTTTTGGTAGACTATATAATTTTTATAATATATATTAAATATAGGTTGGTTACAAAAAAAGGTTATAGATTAATTGCTCAATATGTGGACTATATGACTACACTTAAGAATATCTCAAATAATCCTCTTAAAGAGAATATTTCAACGATTTATACAATTTTCAAAATAAAATCTTTAGTATTCCATGTATTATTACAAAATATATACTCTTAGGCATACAAATATATTCTTAGGCGTAAAAAACAATAAAATCTTGGCAATTGATCACACTTAATCGTGATTTCCGAGATATTATTCTGCAGTTGGAAATAAAATCTTACCTAAGCACGAGTCATATTAAAAAAATTTCACCAAACATGTTCAAAAATTAAAATAAAAACAAACAACAAACATAACAATTTCTCATACATAAAACTACAAAATTAACAATATAAAACTTATAAAATAGGTGTTTTTTTCAAGGCATCATATTTAGCATATGATTTTATTGCGTAATATTTTATTCAAAAAAAGTTTTAAAAACAATCATATAAATTATATTTTATTCTAAAATTATAATATAAATAAAAATAATTTCAACCCGTGCTAATCTAGTAAATATAAGTAATTTCTCTATTCCCTATTTACCATTAATGACCTTATTAATTTGTTCTTTAAACCAATCCCCTATACTGTATAATAAAACGGAAGTACACAACTTTTTTTGGTAGACTATATAATTTTCTAATTTGGTTACAAAATAGGTTATAGATTAAATATAGGTTGGTTACAAAAAATGTTATAGATTAATTGTTCAATCTGTGGACTATATGAATACACTTAACAATATCCCAAATAACCCTCTTAAAAAAAATATTTCAACGATTTATACAATTTTCAAAATAAAATCTTTAGTATTCCATGTATTGTTACAAAATATATACTGTTAGGCATACAAATATTTTCTTAGGCGTAAAAAGCAATAAAATCTTGGCAATTTATCACACTTAATCGTGGTTTCCGAGATCTTATTATGCAGTTGAAAATAAAATCTTACCTAAGCACGAGTCATATTAAAAAACTTTCACCAAACATGTTCAAAAATTAAAATAAAACAAACAACAAACATAACAATTCCTCATACATAAAACTACAAAATTAACAATATAAAGCTTATAAATAGATGTTTTTTTCAAGGCATCATATTTAGCATATGATTTTATTGCATAATGTTTTATTCAAAAAAAGTTTAAAAACAATCATATAAATTATATTTTATTTTAAAATTATAATATAAATAAAAAGAATTTCAACCCGTGCTAAGGGAAATGTTAGCTCTAGTGAACATTATAAACTTTTTGTGGAAAGGAAAAATGTGATGCCTTGAAAAAGGTAGCCAAAAATTTATAAGCTCTAAACTTAATCTAGTGAACATTAAATCAAAAATGTAGAAGAGAAACTTTGGTGAAAACATATATAGCAAAGCTCTAAACTTTGGTGAAAACATATATAGCAATTAGAGTTGTAATCAAGAAATATTAATTGAGTTATGAATCAACATATGTTTTTATATGTAATGGGAAATAGTTACCTTTGTCACTTGTGGGTTTTGCTATCTCCATGTAACTTTGACAGAATCTATACGCCGGAGACTTTATATCAAACTCTTTAGAGATATATCCTCCTAGTGTCATTCTCTTCTAATTAGAGCTTATAATCGATCAAAAATTATAATATAAAAAAAAAAAAATTCAAACTTATTACTCCAGTTTCTACATTTGTTATGTGAGTTTGATAATAATATTCTCAATGAATGTCTTTATATATAGAAATAGTTTGATGAAAATTTTACAATAGTTATTAGTTTTGTACGGTTTTACCTAACGTCACCATCTTCTGGATTCTTTATAAATTTGAGCAAAGCTAATAACAATTTGTATTCTGCTTTATTTTTCTTTGATGAAAACCATTGCATTCTGCTAATGAACAATTTATGTCGTATATGCATGGGAAATTATATAAATTGTGCAGACCAATTTTGTTTTTTTTTTTCTTACCATATTTATGGCTTGTAAACATTTTCAATGGGGAATTCACAAAAATATCATAACTTTTGTTTTCTTAACTTTCCATTAGAAAACTAAATTATCAATATATAAGACTAAATAACGATTAACAAACTAAAAATGAAATACACAGTTTATTTAAATAATTAAAAATGGGTTTTAAAATTAAAAACTGCAAAATCTATTTAGAACTCTTCCTTTTAGGGAATTCTCCATTTTTCGAAAATATATGGACTAATACCAAAACATATATTTCGAAAGCATATGATTTATTAGTTTAAATTAATATTTCTAATTGACTAGAGACTGGAAAAAAAAAAGAGTAATTCAATCATTAAAACATGGTATTGTGGATTGTTTTTCTGAATTAATGATCTTTTGTTTTAGCAAAATTTGTTTAAGTTCTGAGATATTTTTCAATTCATGAAAACTTAACAACAACAAACAAAGTGATTTATCTTAGAAAAAGTGATTTATCTATATAACTATGTCTCTTAACTCAATTGGCAATACATGAGGTGGTGTGATGATCATGACTCGTTTATGAAATATCTGTTCCCACTTATTATCTCTCTCGCAAAAAACTTTTGGTTTTCTACAAAATGAATTTGTTAGAATGTACCTACTACTACATGGGACTAAGACCATGAATGGTTGTTAGTTTTTAAAATGGTGACTATTTTTAAATAAATCTATTTTGGCTAAAACTTGAATGGAAAAAATAGATTTTTGAAAAACAAAATCTAAAAACTATTGTAAAATCTACTACCATCTAAATATTATATTAGTTTAAAAAAAAAACAAATCAAACATGATTTAAAAAATCAATAATGAATTGATAGACTGGATCTTGAGCCACTAAATTGAATACTGATTCTTCATCCGAGTCCAAGTAACAAAGCAATAAATAATGTTGTTGATCATTGCATGCATGATGGCAAGTCGTCTCCATCGATCCGAATGTCTTTGCTCGTGCTCGACCGTCAAACTCAAACCACATTAAGTCATTACTCATTAACGACTCTTCAATTGTTCGATTCGACTTTTTTTTTCTTTTAAATTTGGCTTTGTAAAAAGCTTATTATAATCTAGTGAACATTAAATCAAAAAGTTTATAATCTAGATTAAGTTTTTGTTCCAAAAATACTATTATTAATTTATTTTTTCAAAAATACTATTACAAGTTTGTGTGTTCAGTGTGTTCTACATTGAGGTAACTAGTAGTTGCTGCTGCAGATATCAATGTGTTCTACGTCGAGATCAAAAGCGATTTGAATCAACAACTGCCTCGTAGGCGACCTCATTGTTGGTCGTGGAAACTTGCATCAGACAGTGTGATGAGCGGTGTCTCCTTTCGAGAAAATGAGGAAGATGTCCAACCGAGCTCCTCGGAAATTGCTAGCCCCATTAACAAAGAGTTTTTATCGAATAGAAGGACTGATCGTTGCGATGATTTTGATTGCCACTATAAGTGGTGAAATTCGCGAGAAAACAGCTGAGTGACTGAGATTTAATTGTCATGTGTGCTACGTATTGAATGTTGCCATGTTGAACTGCCCTAATTCATTAAGCATATATGTAGGTTTCTGACTTGCTTAGGACGTTCTTCAGCGGTGATTCGCTGATGATTTTGATATCATGCGATTGGAAGTATGAGTGAAGTGTGTGGCTCGTTGTGACTAAAAACCAAAGGAAAGTTGCTCCAGCTTCATATATATGGTTTCCATCTCAAAAAGTGTGTAGATTATGTAGTAGACGGATAGCTGTCTTCAGTAGAGTAAGGTTCGCTATCGATCAGCAGTTTAGAAATAATTGGTGTCATAGTGAAGTAATATTTTGTTGGTGTTTTAAGTTGTTAATCAACGGTGGTGATTCAGTAGTTATCACAACTTTTGGTGAATGGTTATATTGTTTAAACGTACAGTTGCATACATACGTCGAAATCATTGAGCGTTATAAGTATTATGCTTCTCCACAACAAAAACAGTGAAAGAAAAACGAGATTAGAAATTGCTAAAACTCAGATTTCTCACAAACCAACCGTTGAAACAAGATCTCCACCGTCAAATATGTAGAACACTGAGTCACGTAGCTACTCTCCAAAAATCAGCCAGATCGGAGCTCGTTTGAATGTCCAAACGTGCAAAACACCAAACCCTAAAGGTTCTGTTTTTCTCTTCTTCTCTAGATCCGAAAATCAACTCTCTTCTCTCTATTTTTCCTTATGCCAATAATTAGGTTAAGAGTCTTTATATAGTGTCTCATAACCTAAAGCCCAATATTAATCTCATGGACTAAGATAATGGCCCAAGTCCAGGTTTGGTTAACCAAACCCAATTGGTTTCCCCACTAGGAGGAAAACCCAACAACCTCCCCCTCCGACTAGGTGGAGGAAACAGCCATCCCGGCTATCCCTCGGCAAACTTCAAGCTTCCCCCTCGGCAATGACTTTGTCATCATATCAGCTCCATTATCATCCGTATCAATCTTTTCAAGTTCCACTTCTTTAGAAGCAACCACATCACGTATCCAATGATATCTCCTATTAATGTGCTTTGAACGCGAATGAAATGTAGAGTTCTTTCCAAGACAAATTGCGCTTTGACTATCACAAAACAGCACATACTTATTCTGCTTGAAACCAATATCTTCACAAAAACCCTTCATCCACAACAACTCCTTACAAGCTTCAGTTGCAGCTATGAACTCAGCTTCAGTGGTAGAAAGTGCGACACACTTTTGTAATCTTGACTGCCATGCAACAGCTCCACCCGCAAATGTTACCAAGTAACCCGAAGTAGACTTACTAGAATCAACTTCTCCTAACAAATCAGAATCAGTATAACTAACAAGCAATGCATTATCACCTCCAAAAGTAAGCTTCAAATCAGAAGTCCCTCGAAGATATTTCAAAATCCACTTCACAGTATTCCAGTGTTTTTTTCCAGGATTGGAGACAAAACGACTAACAACACCAACAGCGTGAGCTATATCTGGTCTTGTACATTCCATGGCATACATCAAACTACCAACAGCAGAAGCATATGGAACCCTTGCCATATCTTCCTTCTCCAACTTTGTTTTTGGACTAAAGCTGTTGGAAGAGGAGTAACAACAGCTTTAGACTTATCCATGTGAAACCTTTTAAGTACTTTCTCAATGTACTTCTCTTGAGACAAGTGAATCAGCTTCTCACCTCTGTCTCTAACAATTCTCATACCAAGAATCTGTTTCGCTGGACCCAAATCTTTCATGGCAAAGGACTTGCTAAGCTGCTTCTTCAGCTCCTCAATTCTGCTCAAGTTCTTGCCCACAATCAACATGTCATCAACATACAACAGCAAGATGATAAAATCATCATCACCAAACCTCTGCACAAACACACACTGATCAGAAGTAGTCTCTTTATAACCATGCTCCCCCATAACAGACTTGAACTTCATGTACCACTGTCTCGGTGCCTGCTTCAATCCATAAAGGCTTTTCTTCAAACGGCAAACTAAATCCTCTTCACCCTTTTTCACAAAGCCTTCCGGTTGTACCATGTAAATCTCTTCCTCCAAATCACCATGAAGAAAAGCAGTTTTTACATCCATTTGCTCAACCTCTAGATCAAGACTTGCTGCCAATCCAAGTACAACCCGAATGGATGACATCTTCACAACAGGAGAAAATATTTCATCAAAATCAACTCCTTTCTTTTGGCCGTATCCTTTCACAACCAACCTAGCCTTGTATCGAGGTGACAAACTGGTCTCATCATGCTTAATCTTATACACCCACTTATTAAGCAAAGCCTTTTTACCTTTAGGCAACTTCACCAACTCAAGAGTATGGTTCTCTTCAAAAGAATCCATCTCGTCACCCATGGCATCATGCCATTTCTCCTTGTGTTCATCTTCCAAAGCTTCACTATAGCTTTCAGGTTCTCCCCCATCAGTAAGTAACACATACTCACCAGGATTATACCTAGTCGACGGTATAAGACCACTCTCAGATCTTCTAACAATAGGTGGATTCTCGGTAGTTGGTGTCTCACCATGATCGTCACCATGATCACCAGTACCATCATCATGTGCGGAAGCATCTGCACCAGGTGTATCAACATGAACCTCACCCTCAACCTGACCGTGGACCGATGTAGAAGGAATAACCTCTAAATCAATCAAACTCTCATTACTCTGAGCTGGTTTTCCGGACTTTTCAATGTCCTTTATCGTTTGATCTTCCATGAACACAACATCTCTGCTCCTAATGAGCTTTTTCTCAACGGGATCATAAAATCTGTACCCAAACTCATCCTGACCATAACCAATGAACACACATTGTCGCGACTTCATCTCAAGCTTCGACCTCTCATCTTTGGGAATATGAACAAATGCCTTACACCCAAAGACCCTCAAATGACCATAAGAAACATCCTTACCAGTCCAAACCCTTTCTGGAATATCACCCTCCAATGGAGCATTTGGTGATAAATTCAACACGTGAATAACTGAGCTCAAAGCCTCACCCCAGAAAGTCTGTGCCAAACCTGATTGTGAAATCAAACATCTAACCCTCTCGACAATCGTCCTGTTCATTCTTTCAGCCAACCCATTCAACTGTGGAGTCTTAGGTGGCGTGAACTGATGCCTAATACCATGTTCTGTGCAATAAGCATCAAATGGTCCAGAATACTCTCCACCATTATCACTGCGGATACACTTCAACTTCTTTCCTGTCTGTCTCTCAACCAATGCCACAAAATGCTTAAAGTATCCCAGAACCTGATCTTTCGTCTTCATAGTAAAAACCCACAACTTCCTTGAATGATCATCAATGAAAGTGACAAAATATGATGCACCACCAAGAGATTTTGTCTTCATTGGACCACATACATCTGAATGCACCAAATCAAGTACTTGAGGTTTTCTAGAAGGCGCAGAAGACTTGAAAGAGACTCTGTGTTGTTTACCCCTCAAACAATGTGCACACTTCTTCAAGTGTGAACCGGAGATAGTTGGAATAACCTCCTTCTTAGACAACACAGACAATCCTTTCTCACTTATGTGACCGAGTCTCTTATGCCACAACTCCATGACATCATCCTCCAAAGCATTAACATTATCTTTGGAGACCTTAGCATGCATCAAGTAGAAAGATGAAAGCTTCTCACCTCGAGCCACAACCATAGAACCATGTGAAAGCTTCCATTTACCACCACCGTGTAAACTGTAGAAACCTTCATCATCAAGTCTTCCCGTAGATATCAAATTCATCCGAAGATCTGGGACATGCTTAACATCCTTAAGCATAAGTCTAGTCCCAAGACTAGTCTCCAAGCAAATATCACCAATGCCAACAACCTGAGCTAAACCATCATTTCCCATCTTCACAGAACCATAACTACCCGAAGTATAGGTAGAATACAAATCCCGTTGGGATGTAGCATGAGTAGTAGCTCCACTATCAATCACCCAGCTGGTGTCCTGACATACATTGATGGCAACATTCTCAAGAAGAATGAGAAACTGATCGTCAGTGATTGTCACTCGATCTACTTCTTCTTGCTTTCCTTGCTGCTTGTTATCTCTTTTCAACTTCCAGCAATCTTTCTTCAAGTGTCCTTTCTTGTGACAGTAGTGACACTCCATATTTGCAAATTTATTAGATTTGCTCCTGCTCCTGTTCTTATCATTCTTGGGCTCTCTAATTGTGCTCCTCCCCCTTGACTCAGTAACCAACACATCTGAACGCGAGGAACTAGCATTAGACTGTCTTCTAGCTTCCTTATTCAAGACACTGTTCTTCACTACATCCATCGAAATAGCACCATTCGACGCGGAGTTACAAAGAGACATCCTAAACACCTCCCAAGAATCTCGTAATGTACCAAGAAGCCACAAACCGTGAATCTCATCCTCAAACTTGACTCCCATATCAGAAAGTTTATTAAGCAGCCCCTGAAACACATTTAAGTGATCAGTCATCGGAGTTCCCTCCTGATACCTCAACTCAATCAACTTCTTGATCATGTACATCTTATTATTCCCGGTCTTTCGAGCAAACAGTTGCTCCAGCTTCAACCACAAAGAACGAGCATTAGTCTCATTTTCAATATGATTCAACACATTATCATCTACCCATTGCCTTATCAAACCACACACTTGGCGATGCTGCAATTTCCACTGATCATCAGTCTTATCTTCAGGTTTCTTCTCCTCAAAGACAGGAACATGAAATTCCTTCACGAAAAGCAAATCTTCCATCTTGCCTTTCCATAGATGATAATTAGAACCATTCAAGCTTATCATTCTACCCATATTTTCCATCGTTCACAAAAGTAACTAATAACCAAAGTTATTAAACCAAAGCTCTGATACCACTTTGTTGGGGAAACAACGCACAGTTGCGCAGCGGAATAAAGTTTCACCCTAACTTATGTGAACTTGTGAGGAAAATATAATAAACTTGGTAGAGCGTAAAATAAATAAGACACAGAATTATACGTGGAAAACCTCCCCAATGCGAGGAGTAAAAACCACAGGACCGTAGTCCACTCAAAATTCCACTATCACCAATGTATTTGAGTACAACCACGTCCTCTCCAGAGACTAAGGCTACAAGTAGCAATCTCAATAAGAAAACAACACAAGAGAGAGAACACAAAAGGCTAAAAATATGCAGTTCCAAACGACTCTAGATTCACTAAGATTCCGGCAACCTATTCAGATCTCCACCGTACAAATCCTAGATAAACAGGTCAGGAACAACTCTGCAAAATTTCAGCTCAAACCGAGAAGAACTCACCGTTGGATCTTACAAACACTCAAGACAGATGTTGCAGAAAAATCTGAAAATTCCAGACACGACCAGTCACGCTAAAACTCAGATTTCTCACAAACCAACCGTTGAAACAAGATCTCCACCGTCAAATATGTAGAACACTGAGTCATGAAGCTACTCTCCAAAAATCAGCCAGATCGGAGCTTGTTTGAATGTCTAAACGTGCAAAACACCAAACCCTAGAAATTCTGTTTTTCTCTTCTTCCCTAGATCCGAAAATCAACTTTCTTCTCTCTATTTTTCCTTATGCCAATAATTAGGTTAAAAGTCTTTATATAGTGTCTCATAATCTAAAGCCCAATATTAATCTCATGGACTAATATAATGGCTCAAGTTCAAGTGTGGTTAATCAAACCCAATTGGTTTCTCCACTAGAAGGAAAACCCAACCGTATTTTCGAAGAAGAGATTTCCTGTAGCCAAAAACATGAGAGAAAAATTGAATACTCTTTAAAAAAAAAGTGATTTCGAATACAATTAAATCATTATCCAAATTCACTATACGATTACGATCCCGGAGTTACACTTTCACGTAAAATCCATACCAAAATAAAAGGAGTACTTTAGAAAGAAAAAAACAAAAAGAGTATCAAAACTTGTAATTAATGTTACTTTCGAGGGTAGTTTAAGAAATTGACTTTCAGCTCCGGCAATCTTTTTCCTGTCTTGAAGACAAAGCCTTCTTCTATTCTCTCGTCTCTATTAATTAGATCGATCACAGAACAGAGAAAAAACAAAATTCGAACTTCCGTTTTTGTAAAAAAGGGTTTTTGGGTAATTGAATCTTCTTCATTGAGAAAAAAAAAAAAATGAGTAGAGGAAGCGGCGCTGGCTACGATCGTCACATCACAATCTTCTCTCCAGAAGGTCGTCTCTTCCAAGTCGGTAAGTAAATCCAAACTCCTCTTCGACCTTTTTCGTTAGAAGCCTTAGAAAGAAAAAAAAACTGATATCACTGGTTTCGAACTCTGTAGAGTATGCATTCAAAGCCGTGAAAGCAGCTGGAATCACATCGATCGGTGTTCGTGGAAAAGATTCAGTTTGCGTTGTTACCCAGAAGAAAGTTCCAGTGAGTTTCCCC
>NC_025704.1:23755325-23779208 GCF_000633955.1 Camelina sativa | reverse complement strand
CCCCCCCCCCCCCTTTTGTTACTCAAAGCTTGCGTCTTTATTTAGCTCGTAGATCCAATAAATTCGAGATTTTGTCTCTTTTTATCAGTTAAAGTTTCGATTTTGCAATTGTACAGGACAAGCTTTTAGATCAGTCAAGTGTATCTCACCTTTTCCCTGTAACCAAGTACCTTGGATTGTTAGCTACTGGCATTACAGGTTTGTTTTATATCTCCGCTCCAAAACATTAGCTTTCAATATTTCTACAAAGCTTGTGTTTATCTAAAATCTGTAACCTTTTAATGGAATGATCCAGCTGATTCAAGGTCATTGGTGACACAAGCAAGAAATGAGGCGGCTGAGTTTAGGTTTCAATATGGATACGAGATGCCTGCCGACATTCTTGCTAAATGGTATACTTCATTTGTTTTCTTTTAGTTAGTTTTTTGTGGATTTAAGCTGTAACTTTCATCTTCCTCTACGCTTGTGAAAGTATGTAACTGAGGAAGTTTACTAATTTTTGCGGACAGGATTGCCGACAAGTCACAGGTCTACACTCAACATGCGTACATGAGACCTCTTGGAGTAGGCAAGTTTGCATTCACTTCCTTACCTATTGCATGTCTATATATTTGATTTGTGTATTGTCTTGCTAGTTATATTGAATTGAAGACAAAGGCTCATTTTTGGTTTTTGTCTTTCTGAAGTTGCCATGGTTCTTGGTATTGATGAAGAGAGAGGACCCCTGCTTTACAAGTGTGACCCAGCTGGACATTTTTACGGTCACAAGGTGATACCACTCTACTTGTTATGATGGCCTCTGCTTCCTCTCATCGTACACACATATTGATATCTAGGCTACTGCATTTACTGCTATCTTGCACTTGCTTCTTTTAAAAATTTAGGTTTTCTATTAATCGTATCTAACCAGAGATTGTACTGAGAAAAGCTCTCAATGTTTGTCTTATTGTTTCCTTACATAATTTAATCTGTTTGTTGAGAGCTAGGGGATTTGTTTTTTTGGTTGTTGTTATTGGTTCACTATGTAGGTGAAACAACCCATTGAGCACCTATTGACATAGATGGTAAATATGTACCTTCTGGACCATGTATCCACGATCTTAGGAAGGCTACAATGTCAGATGTTATTGTTGCATGGAAATAAGAGTCTCAACTAATAAGCAAACATATGATGCAGGCAACTAGTGCTGGTGTGAAAGAGCAAGAAGCTATCAATTTCTTGGAGAAGAAAATGAAAGAAAACCCTGCCTTCACATATGATGAAACAGTGCAGGTAAGTCACTGCCGATCCTCTTCCTTGTTTCCTCCTTTAGAGTTTGCATATAGGAAACAACTTTCAAAAAGCATTTAATACCATTTTTGTCTATCGGTGCTTCCTTTGCTATGTTTCATATTTGATATTTGCATTCACTTTTTAAAAGATTTATTAGGAACCAAGATTCTGAGAAAAATAACTTAGCTCATTATTTCTGTTCTGACATTGAGTTATCCTACTTTTGTAGACTGCCATATCCGCTCTGCAATCTGTTCTTCAAGAAGACTTCAAGGCAACTGAGATTGAGGTATCAATCTCTTGTACTCCTTTCTTGTATTTTATGTTTGCGAGAAAGTTGTATTTTACATCATATCAACGAATCTTTGTTAAAGCTTGTTAAATTAATGTAAATTCCTTTCCTGGACATTGTTTTTGGTTTTGGCAGGTGGGAGTTGTGAGAGCTGATAACCCTATCTTCCGCTCCCTGGAAACGGAGGAGATTGAGGAGCATTTGACGGCCATTAGTGAACGCGACTGATCACTTTTCGATGTAAACATTGAATCAGTCTTACTATGCATCTCTTTCTTTTGCTTCAAATCTTCAAGATTCACGACTATACACGGAACAACACGCACATTACATAGACTGAGAATCTTTCAAAAAGAACAAGAAAAAGGAAAGAGTAATTTGGAGAACTCTGAAAGTGATGTACCGATCAACAACTTGTAGATTCGCCGTAGATATGAATATGATCAAGAACTGCGATTACAAAAACTGGATGAGAGGCTGATCATTTCATTACCATTGGTCAATTCCTCACTTCTTTGTAATTGGTGATTTTAATCTCAATTATAAGAATTATTAGATAGATTACGCAGGAAAACTCTCAAACGTATAGTTGATTTCATAAATCAGGTTTAAATTAGTCAACCCTTAATAATTCTTATCTAAAATGTAAATTAAAGAAACATATAGAACCAAAGTATATAATTTGGCCATTTCACTTGCTAAGAAGTTAGAAGTGTATTTTTCCGAAAAATAATAAAAAGGTGTACTTTTAAAAATATAATCTCATGGAAAGGTATTTTCGGGAAAAATAAAAACAGATAGGACCAAATAAGATACGGGAAATTAAAACCCATAATAATTTCTTTGTTAGTTACAATTAGATAGAACCAAATAAGCAAATCTCTTTGTTACGACTTACACATTATATCTGTCTATATATTTAAAAAAAAAAAAAATAGATATGGCAAATTAAAAACCATGATTTCTTTTTGACAACAATAATGACGATGATTATTGATCTTTCTCGGGATTTGATAGAGGAGATACTCTCTAGAGTTCCCATAACGTCTCTACCAGCGGTGAGATCTGCTTGCAAAGGATGGAATGGTTTATCCAAGGATAAGAGCTTTACAAAGAGGTACCCATCTGATAAAGCAGCCAAAGAGTTTTTGTTGATCATGTTTTATGATTCTAGGGTTTCTCTAATTGGCGTCAATCTCCATGGAATCTTTAACCACGAAGATACATGTTGTATAAAGAAGATAGGTAAGTTACCTAACCAAGTCGAGATATCTGAAGTCTTTGAGTGTGACGGCGTCACCAAGTTCATGCCAAGGCTTGTGGCATGGAACCCGTACTTGGGGCAAGTCAGGTGGATTCTAGCTAGAAGAAAATTCCACATATTAGATAAGTTTGCTATTGGATATGACAACAGCAACAGCAACAGCCACAAAATCTTGTGGTTTTGGTTTCGTTACGAACAGATTACTAACAACCGAATAAATGATTGTGAAATCTACAGTTTTAAGTCTAATTCATGGAGGGCTCTTGATGTCTTTAATGATTGCGATATAGAGTCTCATCAACGCAGCGTGTCTTTGAAAGGAAATACTTACTTTGTTGCTCGGCAAAGTTTTGGGGAGAAAAAATATGGGTTAGTCTGTTTTGATTTCACAAGAGAGAGATTTGGACCTCATCTTCATCTGCCGTTTGACGACTATGCTTTCAACGATATTGTGACTCTATCTTCTGTTAGAGAAGAGCAACTTGCAGTGCTACTTAAGCGCAGATATACATATGAGTTGGAGATATGGATTACAACTAAGATCGAGCCCAACACAGTGTCGTGGAGGAAGTTCTTGGCAGTAAAAGATGAAAGCATCTTGAATCCAATAAGTAATATTGCACTTGAACGTTGTAGTTTCTTCGTTATCGACGAAGAGAGGAAAGCCGTGGTTGTTTGTGTTAGAGACAAAGAAAAAAGAAACAAGAACGTAGCTTACGTGATTCGAGAGGATGGATGCTACAAAGAAATGGTTCTCGGGGAATCCAATCATCCCCCACTTATGTGCTCTTATGTTCCAAGTTCGGTGCAGATCCATAAAGGTCCAGTACCTGCAGGTGGCAAAAGGAAAAGATGAGAGTCCTTATACTAGTCCATTAGTACTATTTACAATACCTTATCTGTTTCTTGCATATGATCCCTTTTGTCATTCATTTTTGTTTTGTTTTTTCTTCCGTCAAGTTCTTTTGATCAGAAACTAAAATTAGGTACTTATGGATCCGTTGTAGTTGGTATTGGATTTTCTCCTTTGTAGTTTTGATTTTGACAATTTCACCCATCCGGTGTTCTCTTTGTGATGCTGCATCGCATTATATAAAGCCAAATACTATCTGACATGTTACATGTGATACTGTATAAGGATCAAGAAAAAGACGTTAAGACTCAAGACCCATCATTTCTTGAATTGATTTTTTTTTCTTTTTCTTCTATCTACGTTGGTTTTTTACTGGGAGTAAAGTAAAAGAAGGCTAGTTTTTGACAGCGGTAGTATATATAGTTTATTAGTAGTAGTTATCATCAGAATCTAGACTGCAGTTTCGTGTGTAAAGGTTTACAAAAAGTAGGGGGTCGACTTCTTTTCTTGGGCCCAAATGAATTATAGTATAAGATGCGGCTGTGTAGGATACTCAATTCCTCCACATGTTAACTAAATTAAAAAGGGAGCAGCTAGTTTTAAGTCTACTTGGCCAACTCAAAACAGAACCACCGCTTTTCCCTGCAATCACAACAATATTGGTGACAACTGACAACCAAAGTGGCTCAAAATCTAGGAGATATTGGTCTAAAACAGATTTTTTTGAAAAATAAATTACTGTTACCTAAGAGATGCTCTTTTAATTTCCATTAGCAAGTTAGTTCCATCGTCGCAGCCTCGCAGGTATCCATTGACGTGGTGGACTCTCAAAAGTACTTAGACCTAACCAATCAGAGACATAAAAAGTGTAAATAATTGTCACGATCTCAAACATTGACCTCTTTAGGTCTGTACAAATTGTAGTGGAGTGTTCTACAAGTTCTAGTACAAATATATTCCTCTGCTTGCTGCTCTTAATTCATTTCATAGCCTTGAGCTGATGAATGAGACGGAACTTTAACCAATGCTTGGTTTCATCATTAATTACTGTGAATACTAAGAGAAAATAGCATAATCACGTTCCTAAAACTTAAAATTGTGAAGAAAAAAAAAATGATGTAACCACTAACCATTCATTATCATTATCAAGATAAAGCGATAAACAAAAGTAAAAACGAAAAAGCATCCTATTTGAAAATTGTTTTTGGGTCTTTGGTCTTTTTTTTTTTTTTAATTCTTTATAGTAATATATCGAAACCCATAATTTACGTTCTCTCAACTAATGAACTGTGTGGTGGTTGTGGTCTCTCTACTTTGATCATGTTTGGTCTTTCTATTATCCGATTTATATTCCCACCAATACCATGATGCCTATGGCCTATGGGGTAAGTAAGTTCCATGAAATACCAAAAGAAGCTGTACGGAAACTACACTGAGAACGAACTCCCGGTTTAAATTCTGCTAATACGACTGAGAGTTAACGGTCTAATCAAACCAAAGCTTGGTCCCCCCTATAAATTAGCAATCTAAACATCTCTCCCTCTCTACCACCACTTCGAATTTCCACCAACTCCATAGCCGGAGCGGAGCTCCGATCATGTCATCTTTCTCCGACGAAACAATCCCGGGCCACCAACCAATCGTCGTACGTATCTCTCTTCTTATTCTCATGAACTGATTAAAAACAGAAAACTGAATTAGATTTGTCTGCAAATTGCAGCTTGGTTGTGGTCAACTCTGTCTTGATTACTTAGTCACAGTATCGTCTTTCCCAAATCCCGATCAGAAGATCCGGTGCACGAGCTCCAAGGTCCATAACGCTCGCTTTGGCTAATGTTGTTGATTCTGCGTTGACTTTATATAATTTTGTAGTTCTGGAGAGATTTTTTAGTTTCTATGTGTTTTTATATTTGCAGGTCCAAGGAGGAGGAAACACTGGCAACTCTTTAACTTGTGTTGCTCGTTTGGGTTTGCCTTGTCGAATCTTAGCTAAGGTTTCTTTTTACAATTTCTCTTCTGCGTTCAAGTCTTTGGTACTGTTTTGGATATTTGTCTTGTTGTTAATGTAGTGGCGAGAAAGGTCATAGGAAAGTCAAAATTGTAGTTCTTACACTTTAGTAGGTGAAAATTATAGTTAGAAACTTAAAAAAAAATGTAGCCTTTGGACTTGAACCACCAAGACTAACCAAAGAACAAGTTATTGTTAGATAACAGAGTTTGTGTGTTTTCACAAGGAAATTTTGGATATGGTTTTAGGTTGCTGATGATTCTCAAGGCCGCTATATGGTTGAAGAACTCGAATCTAGCGGTGTGGATACTTCGTTTTGTTTGGTAAGATTATGATACAGAGTTTCTTTTTTGATACAATGTAATATCAATTCAATGTAAGATGATATAATAAAACACACAGCTCTTTTTGTTTACCTTTATCTCAGAATGCTAAAGATGGAGCTTCTCATTTTAATTACGTCATTGTAGATAACCAAACGTGGGTAAACATAACTTTTGTTGTGTGTTCTCTGATCTAGTTTTGAATTTTCCATTTTGCTAGTCATATAATGTTGATATATAGAACAAAAAAGCATGATGTTCTATCGAGTTTTGAAGTTTCATATAACAAAATTTATAGGAATACGCGTACGTGTATATACACTCCAGGATATCCTCCTTTGCTCCCAGATGACCTTACTGAATCTCTCCTTTTATCTGTGCTTGATGGAGTAAGAGTTCTTTATGTAAATGGAAGGTCCCGTGAAGCCGAATTGCTTCTTGCGCAAAAGGTGTGTGTTTTGCTCTCGTACGTACTTGAACGGTTTACCTAGTTCATTCAAGCATACCACATCATTTTATTCTTGAAACTTGTAGTAAGAGATTATTTTCTTGTGTCAGGCACATAGCAAGGATATATCCATCTTAATCAATGCAGAGAAAAGAAGGGCAGGGCTAGAGGAGCTCCTTAACTTAGCTGATTACGCCATTTGCTCTACTAACTTCCCTCAGGTGAGAGTGTTCTCGGAACGTATCTGTAATCTAACGGATCTATTGATTCATATATATAGGTTGTGATGTGACTAATAGAGCATCATATTCAAGCAAATTGGTATACGAGTTTCTTGTATTGACAGTTAGTGAAATCAGTTAGTATGATACCATAAAATTTGGAATCTGTGGTTATAAAGAGTGACAAAAGTTTCTAAAAAGCTGAAATATATGGAATCTATAACTTATGAGTTGAAATGAACCTATGGTGTAGTTTAAGCTGAACTAGATGGCTCATTTACTCTTTTCTGACACCTTAAACTCCGAAAATGTGTTGGTTTGTAACTCTAGTTACACATTTCTTGCATCAAATTGTGTCACACTTGGTGTATATAAACCTTAATAGTTGATTGGAAAAACAGGATTGGACAGAGTCACCATCATCTCCCAGTGCACTTCTCTCTATGCTCATTAGATTACCAAAGCTAAAATTTGTGATCATGACTTTGGGGGAACACGGTTGTGTGATGCTCGAGAGATGTTCCAATGGTTTGTTATTCTCGATTTCCCTATTTGTAATTATCCTATGATCACAGTTTTTTTTTTTTTTACTTCGGATCACTTATGTTCACCATAAATGGCCATTGGTGGTATCTACAGAGGTTTCAGGTTCAGAAGAAGAGAGAGACATAGATGAATTACACGAGTCACTGAAGCAAAGCACAGACTATACGAGTGTGTTACCGGTCTGCAATTCATCGGTAAATAAACGTTTTAAAGATCCATAATTTTCTAACAAGTTCCACTTTTTTTCTTAATGAATATATATCTTCATTTCTTTTACCATATTCAGCTAGTGACTAGACTGGCAGGGAATGTTACAGGGAGATTGGTTATAGTAACAGCTGAGAAAATACCTTCATCGGAGCTTATAGACACAACTGGTGCTGGAGATGCGTTTACCGGAGCTTTGCTCTATGGTAATACGCTTCACTACTAAACCAAGTGTTCACTAAATGCATTGAACCGGGCGTGAACCGACTACAATCTTCCTTCACGTTCCTTTTTTTTTTTACTTACAGGTTTGTGTACTGAAATGGCTACAGACAAAATGTTGACATTTGCATCTCGAGTCGTAAGTTTGGTTCTTCTTCTTTTCTTTTATTCCGACGCGATTTTTAAAAAGCTAGCGCCACACGCGTTTTGATAGGAATTGTGATTGAAGGATTTGCGTTTGAGATTTGTTGTAGGCTGCTTGCTGCTGCAGAGGTTTAGGAGCTCGAACTACTCTTCCGTTTCGTACTGATCCAAACCTTGCAACGTTCTTGGCAACACCACCGTAACTTGTCTTTTGTCTTCTTGACGTCTCAACTCAATAGACCCCAAGGTCTTTAAATTGCGTCTGTATTTTATTTTGTATGAAAATGAAATAAAAATAAAAGATTATATGTTGCGGGAAATGCCAAGTCAGATTCTCGTTTGTGTGACACCGTCTTACATTACGTGTACCATGTGAATAAAGTACCGATGGAAAAGAAATAATTCAATCATATTAGGTGTAAATGCCTAAATGGTAAGATATATAGCAATAAGAAATTACGAATGTCTAGTTTAATTATTATTAAAATAAAAATAAGTACAGAATAATCTGAGCTGGTTCTTTTTGTTGACAAAAAAAAATAAATAAAATAAAAATAAGTACAGGATAGTTTCACATATACTAAAGGAAAACAATTAAAGTTTTATTTTTACTTTCATTAATATACGATATCAGTTTCATTAATCGATACTTTAAAAATAAGATAAAACAATCTTTCGTTATATTAATATATAGTGTATCAGTTTTTTTATTGCTTGATACTAGTGTTCAAGAAAGTACTAAGTGATATGTAGGTATGACAATGACGTAGAACCTAAAGTCTAGAACGCCTAATCGGAGTTTGAGCGTTTACAACATATAATATTATATTTATATATTTAAAATTATATATAAATTTATGTAAAAATATATGTTAAAAATAATAAATCATAAATCATATACAAAAATTAGAAAAATACATTTATTTAATTTAGATTAATAGCATATGAACGTTTATAATTAAACCTTTAAATATATGTAGTCAAAAATTAAAAATATATATTAAAATAATATTATGTAATTATAGGTGGTTTAAACGGTCGTCTAGGCGTCTGTTGAGCGTCTAGAGTCTAGGCGGCGCCTATGCGACTATCTTGAACACTGCTTGATATATTAAAAAAATAGGAATAACAAATAATTTTAAAAAAAGCTATAATTGAAAGATACAGAATGACAAAAGATTTTATTTTTTGAAACGATATTTAATTTAAAATGAACAAATATTATTTTATATTTACATAAACTAAACAATTTATTGATTATTACTTATTAGACTCTTTAGATTCTAAAACGTTTGGCATTTACATAAACTGATAAGATCTTGTTGAATTTCGGTGTATAATAACTATGGTAAGATCTTTATACAATTAAGAAGAATGGATTAAAATACTGATAGTTTTCTTTATAAATAAAAAAAAAAATTGATATTTTCCCAAAAAATATATATCGCGAGCGGACAAAACTGGTTTAGCGTGTCGGAAGGAAACCTAGCTCCGTGATTATGCAAAATCAAAGGGTACTTTAGGAATATAATATATGTCTTAATCAATGTCTTAATTGTAAAATTTATGCTGTTTAAGTAAATTTACAAATTCAGACCAAATCATCCCCCACAGAAGAAGGTGGAACAAAGGAGGGAGGCACGAAAAAGGCCAAAAAAAAGAAAAGAAAAATTAATTATACTCAAAAACTATTCGGGGGGAAATTTTTTTTTTTTTTTTTTTTTTTTTTTTTTACAGAGAAACAAACGCGTTTTAGATTTGCAAAGTTTTGTTGTGTCTTCTTCTCCACACCAAATCTCAGTTTCTTTCAACTTCTTCTCTCTGAAGGTTTCTTTAAGCAGTTCATACAGCTCGTTTTGGTTCATTCTAGATCCACAAGTCTCCTGATCTGCGTAAACGAAATGGTAATATTAACTTCATTTTTTTTTATTGATTAAATCCAGTTTTAATTTGGGGGAAATGAATTAATTTGGATCATCTAAATTTCTGGATCATGTCTTTGTGCTGTCTTTGAGATTTGACTTCAGACTACGACTTTGGTTTGACGATTTGGTCTAAATCTTGTCTGAATCTTCGTTTCATAAGCTATATTTTTGATTTTTCGCCATTTCGTATGACTGGGTTATTATAGTCTAATATAGTGGCAATGTAAATGTACCGAGTTGTGATTGCCGTAAAAGAAGCTATTCTTTAGTTCTTCTTTTAAGCTGAGATAAGTACTCTGTGGAAGTAGTGAAATGAATTTGACACCCCCTTTTGTTTTTCTACAGGTTGCTAATTTCAATCCTTCAGTTGGGTCGTTTGTGTGGGTAGAGGATCCTGATGAAGCATGGATTGATGGTGAAGTTGTCGAAGTTAATGGTGAAGAGATCAAAGTTCTCTGCACGTCAGGGAAACATGTACGTGTGCTTCTTTTAGAATCACAAGAAAACTTTTGTCAAAGCAGTTTTTGATTTTCCTATTTTCGGAAAAATCAGGTTGTTACGAAAATCTCTAATGCTTATCCTAAAGATGTGGAAGCGCCAGCATCTGGAGTGGACGACATGACAAGACTTGCTTATTTGCATGAACCTGGAGTTTTACAGAATTTGCATTCAAGATATGATATAAATGAGATTTATGTGAGTTAATCCCTCCTATTTGGTTTAGAGTATATATATGCACTCTAGATATGTGTGGACTAAAACTTTTATTTACTTCCAGACTTATACAGGAAGCATACTGATTGCTGTTAATCCATTTAGAAGACTTCCGCATCTATATAGTAGCCATATGATGGCTCAATATAAAGGAGCTGCCTTAGGGGAGCTTAGTCCACATCCATTTGCCGTCGCAGATGCTGCATATAGGTTTTTTTTTAATGCACACTGGCAGAGCGTTTTGTTTTTTGTTGTTGTTGTTGATCCTGATATGTAAAATTGCTTGTTTTCTCGCTTCGGTCTAATGCAGACAGATGATTAATGACGGAGTAAGTCAATCTATTCTGGTTAGTGGAGAAAGTGGTGCTGGTAAAACTGAAAGCACAAAGTTGCTTATGAGATATCTTGCTTACATGGGAGGTAGAGCTGCTTCTGAGGGAAGAAGTGTTGAACAGAAAGTCTTGGAGGTGAAAAAAAGCATCATCTATACTTTCATTTAGTCAAATCCTGTTTTCTAGATTAGTGAACAAATAACTGAAACTTAACGACTTCAGAGGATAGTCAAATATTCATTTTCCCTGTTCATGAGCATCTGTAGAGTGAACAAATAACTAAAACTTCAAAAAAACTAATGCTAGTTAGTAGTCATCCATATTAAGGAAAACTTAATAGTCTATATGCTCACTTCTTTATGCAAATGATGTTGTTCTTTTCTTTTCTTGCTTTGACTTGTTTCTTATAAGCTTCTTAATTGTGTCTTTTATTCAGTCGAATCCTGTTTTAGAAGCGTTTGGAAATGCAAAGACTGTCAGGAACAATAATTCCAGGTAACATAGTTTCCTCATTTCTCTATTAGTTGAGATTTTCCCTGCCACTTTACGTGTTTTTAAATTTTTATTTGTGTACTTTATAGTCGTTTTGGTAAGTTCGTGGAGATTCAGTTTGACGAAAAGGGAAGGATATCAGGAGCTGCCATAAGGACGTATTTGTTGGAAAGATCACGTGTTTGTCAGGTCTCTGATCCTGAAAGAAACTATCACTGTTTCTACATGATTTGTGCTGCTCCAGAAGAAGTAAGTTTTGTAATTTACTTCGGAGTATGTAACACTGGATAACTTGTCGAGTATCTGAGCCTTGTTTGGCATATGAACGCATATCTTGTTTTCTGAAATGATGTATTTCTACTATCAGGATGTGAAGAAATTCAAGCTGGATAAACCAAAGACATACCACTATCTCAATCAGTCTAAATGTCTAGAGTTGGATAGTATAAATGATGCAGAGGAATATCATGCCACAAGACGGGCTATGGATGTCGTCGGGATCAGTACCGAGGAGCAGGTACTCATCACAGATCTCCATCAGTTAGATTTTAGCCAAAGCTGCTATATTTGTCTCTGTAAACAGATTCTATACTTTACTGATATCTTGTTTCAGGATGCTATTTTCAGCGTCGTGGCGGCTATTCTACATCTCGGGAATGTTGAATTTGCTAAGGGAGCAGAGATTGATTCATCGATTCCCAAAGATGATAAATCCTTGTTTCATCTGAGGACTGCAGCTGAGCTTCTCAGGTAAAATGCCTCGACTAGTAGAGCGAAAATGTTGGTTTTCTTTTGTTTTCTTCTATTTTGGGACTGAAGTAGGTTTCCTTGTTTATATCGTCTTCCTTTCCAGCTGTGATGAAAAAGCACTTGAGGATTCTCTGTGCAAGCGTATCATGGTAACTCGTGATGAAACTATCACTAAAACTCTTGATCCAGAAGCTGCTACTCTTAGTAGAGATGCTTTGGCTAAAGTCATGTACTCAAGATTGTTTGACTGGTGGGTTTCATGATTCTATCCCTGATGAAGATATTCAGTAGCTGTTTCTCCTTATTTGAAGGAAAACGCCTCAAAGGTGCTTTGTCATCATTTTATATACTAATCCTTTATGGTCTTGCAGGCTTGTTGACAAGATAAATAGCTCAATTGGTCAAGATCCTGATTCAAAGTATTTGATTGGTGTTCTTGATATTTATGGATTCGAGAGTTTCAAGACAAACAGGTGCTTAAGTGGTATGCTTGTTGTTTTCATAATTGGTTAGATGGGTTCCTTTAGTGGATTGAACTCTAATACTTCGCCATAATATATGGGTCTGATCAGTTTGATAGTCAAGCTAGTGCTTGTTTTTAACATGGACGATTCAGATTTTCTTACAGCCTATCAAATTGTGAGCTTGTGAGGTTATCCGACTAAGTTTGTTTTGTAAGGAGAGTACTGTTAGATATGTAGACATATATATATGTCAATATAGAATGCAGCTGATGAAACATTTTTGATAAAGAATTATTCATGACTGTTTCTTGTTGTTTCTTTGGCCTAATACTTACAATCTCAAGTTTCATTACAGTTTTGAGCAATTTTGCATTAATTTGACCAATGAAAAACTTCAACAGCATTTTAATCAGGTTTGATTAGAAGAAACTCTTACACTTTTCAATTATTTGTCTTTTCTAAATTCTGTAGTGCCTATTGTTCTGAGATGTGACACTTCTTTCCGTGCAGCATGTCTTTAAAATGGAGCAAGAGGAATATAAGAAGGAAGAGATCAACTGGAGCTATATAGAGTTCGTAGACAATCAAGATATTTTAGACCTAATAGAAAAGGTTTGATGATACCTTTCTGTATATTTAGCTTATTCAGAATAGTCTTGCGATACTCTTAAAGCATTAAAGCGTCCAAGCCTTTCTGTATGCTCATTCTTGGTGTTTGTTTCTTATTTTTGTGTTCAGAAACCTGGAGGTATTATTGCTCTGCTAGATGAAGCTTGGTGAGTATGAAACCCAAGCTATTGATTCTGAACTCTTTCATTTATTCTACAATCTAAGATTTATGCCCGT
Source organism: Camelina sativa (assembly GCF_000633955.1). Taxonomy (NCBI): domain Eukaryota; kingdom Viridiplantae; phylum Streptophyta; class Magnoliopsida; order Brassicales; family Brassicaceae; genus Camelina; species Camelina sativa. The sequence goes on along the minus strand of NC_025704.1, from coordinate 23,765,884 downwards.
TAATTACTGTGCTTTCAGTTTGCTTTCTCAATTTTGGTTTTCTTTCTGAGCAATATAGCTGAAGTGAGACTTTTGCCGTGCAGCATGTTTCCAAGGTCAACTCATGAAACTTTTGCACAGAAGCTATACCAGACATTTAAAAACCACAAGCGCTTTACCAAGCCAAAATTAGCTCGTAGCGACTTCACCATTTGCCATTATGCTGGTGATGTGAGCAGCCGTTGCTTTCATTGGTTCACATGATTGTGAAAAAATGTTCCAAGAAATTTCAGTAATTGTTCCATAGTTATATGGTCTAACAACCATTGGGTATTGTTCCAGGTCACTTATCAGACAGAACTTTTCCTGGACAAGAACAAAGATTACGTAATTGCCGAGCATCAAGCATTGTTAAATTCTTCTAGTTGTTCCTTTGTAGCAAGTTTGTTCCCACCAGCGTCTGATGATTCCAAACAATCAAAATTCTCATCTATAGGTACCCGTTTCAAGGTGAGTCTGACCTTTGGTTTCCAATTTTGACTTTACATAGTTTATTAAAATAATTTGGTCACTTAATTCCATTTTGTGCTTCTTTTCAGCAACAACTGGTCTCATTGCTCGAGATTCTCAATACCACGGAGCCACACTATATTCGTTGTATAAAACCAAATAACCTTCTGAAGCCTGGCATCTTTGAGAACGAAAACATTTTACAGCAATTACGTTGTGGGGTACGAATGACATTCTCTTTCGATTTTGTAGTTCAGTTTCTCGTGAAAATTTCTATTTCTGAAAGAAGGATATTGTTTGTGTTCATGACTTTAGGGAGTGATGGAGGCAATCAGGATTAGTTGTGCTGGCTATCCTACTAGGAAACATTTTGACGAATTCTTGGCCAGATTTGGTATTCTTGCTCCAGAAGTCTTGGTAAAGAAGTAAGATGTTCCCTCTTAGGAGTTCCATTTGGTGAGTGATACAGTACGTTGACATGTCTTAACTGATTCCTTTTATAACAGCTCTGATGACCCTGCTGCATGCAAGAAGCTTCTGGACAAAGTGGAACTCGAAGGATACCAGGTAATTGCCTCCTCAAGGTTTTTTCATTGTATAAGCTACATAGATTGGAGCACTGACATTTTACTTGTGTAGATTGGCAAGACAAAAGTTTTTCTTAGGGCTGGACAAATGGCAGACTTGGATACCCGAAGGACTGAGGTCTTGGGAAGATCAGCAAGCATAATTCAGAGAAAAGTTCGGTCATATCTTGCTAAAAAGAGTTTCATCGTTCTGCGTAATTCTGCTAAACAAATTCAGTCAGTTTGCAGAGGTATTTCAATGTTCTGCCGAACATGTCTATTATTCTTAGTCATTTTCCTTTAATTTAAATTCTTGACTGACTTGTGTCAAACCTATGTATCTCTCTTTTTGTCAGGTTATCTCGCTAGAAGTATATATGAAGGCATGCGCAGGGAAGCAGCTGCTTTAACAATCCAGAGAGACTTGCGTAGGTTTCTGGCTAGAAAGGCTTACACAGAGCTATTTTCTGCTGCTGTTTCGGTTCAAGCTGGTATGCGTGGTATGGTTGCCCGGAAAGAACTATCTTACAGAAGGCAGACCAAAGCTGCAATAATAATTCAGGTACAACTAAATCAACATCGCAGACGTGTGGTACTATTAGAAGGTCAACTCGTCAGAGAACACCAATGTTCATAATGAGATTGGTTGTTTCATACACGACGACGAAACAGTTGTTCTCTCTGTCATATTCTGATCGTGGTAATGTTTAATGTTATTATAGACTTGGTGTCGTGGATACTTGGCTCGACTACATTACAGAAAACTAAAGAAAGCAGCTATCACGACCCAATGTGCATGGAGATCAAAGATTGCTCGTGGAGAACTTCGAAAGCTTAAGATGGTGAGATGTGGTTTCTTTCTGTGTCTAGTGTTGTTCCATGGTCTTTTGTCTCAGAGGCTCACTTGCGGAGATATAGTTTTGCATGAAATTAACTGACCTTTTTTTCTAATTTGAATTTTACACATAGGCTGCTCGAGAAACTGGAGCACTTCAAGAAGCCAAGAACAAGCTAGAGAAGCAAGTTGAAGACCTGACTTGGAGATTGCAGTTAGAGAAACGGATTAGGGTGAGATTGCTGTTTGAAGAACCAGATTTTGTTTTTGGCAAATCTACCCCTAATTTCTTTGAGTTTCTTGCATTTTATGAAGTTTGTTGAGATTTTTTGCATCCTCTTTCAACGTTGCAGACTGACCTGGAAGAGGCCAAAAAACAAGAAAGTGCAAAAGCGCAGTCTTCTTTGGAGGAATTGCAACTTAAGTGCAAAGAAACTGAGGCATTGCTTATTAAAGAACGTGAAGCTGCCAAGAAAGTTGCCGAGATTGCCCCAATTATTAAGGAGATTCCTGTGGTTGATCAGGAATTAATGGACAAGATCACAAATGAAAATGAAAAGCTGAAGGTTTGTGAAACTTTTTAAAGTTGTAGCGTACTTACTGGCGAAGAGCCAAAATATGCAATATTTGAGAACACTAATTACACAGATCTCTCCAAATTACAAACTCTGCTGAAAAACGATGTCTTTTTGTCTGAATTGCTCGTCTTATACAGGGTATGGTGAGTTCACTGGAAATGAAGATCGATGAGACAGAGAAAAAACTTCAAGAGACCACCAAGATTAGCCAGGATAGACTAAAGCAAGCATTGGAGGCTGAATCTAAACTAGTGAAGTTGACGACTGCAATGCAAAGGTATCCTTTGTAATAGTCTAATCTCCCGGAGCATTGTTGGGAACTCTTGGGGGTGATTCCTTACTTGCCTTGTTCGAATTATGTCTGATGTTTCATCTGCAGGCTTGAAGAGAAAATATTAGACATGGAAGCTGAGAAGAAAATTATGCATCAGCAAACAATCTTAAGCACTCCTGTGAGGACAAACCTAGGACATCCTCCAACTGTACCTATTAAGGTAGAAAGTTTCTCTGCAACTCTCGAATGTATTCGTTGAGCTACCTTCTCACCAGCCATTAGATGTTAACTTTGTCTTCATTCTGTTTGTAGAATCTGGAAAATGGCCACCAAACAAACTTGGAAACCGAGTTCAATGTATAGTTCCTCCAACCAGCTATCTCGGTCACTTGTTTCTCATCATGTTTTTTTTCCAATAGTTTATTGATCTGTGAAGTCTATTTTCTAGGAAGCCGAGTTTACAACACCAGTTGATGGCAAGCCTGTTAAATCTGCTGCAGAACGTCAAATTGTATGTTGTCCAATTACTTCATAGTTATATATCTTCACAAAGCTGTTAGTAACTAATTCTGCTAACTTGATTTGTATTGTCACTGCAGATGAATGTTGATGCTCTCATTGACTGTGTAAAAGACAACATCGGTTTCAGTAATGGAAAACCTGTGGCTGCATTTACGATATACAAGTGTCTACTTCACTGGAAGTGTTTCGAATCTGAGAAGACTAATGTGTTTGATCGTCTGATTCAGATGATTGGTTCTGCAATCGAGGTAATTGAGAATGCATTTCTTTACATTGTTTCAGTGTAGGATTTACACACATGATGGGATATTGGTCTGTCCAAGATCTAAATTTCTTTGAAATGTCTTAAGAACTTTGTCTGTAGTGTGGCTTTGTCATTTGCTTATCTGAAATATTGATTATGCAAGATCATGATCAAGATTACTTAAACTTGGAAGTTTCACCTTTCTGATGATATTTTCAGAATGAGGATGACAATAGTCACTTGGCGTATTGGTTGACAACCACATCGGCACTACTATTTTTGCTTCAAAAAAGTCTTAAAACCGGGGGCAGCGGAGGAACACAAAGCAAGAAGCCACCAGCTTCAACTTCTTTGTTTGGAAGGATGGCCATGGTTTGTATTACAATTTTTCTTGAGTTAATATGACTTTTCGGTTTAACTTTTGCTTATGATATCACTCTTAACGATCTTCTCTCCCTGTCTTGTTCACCAGAGCTTCCGCTCGTCACCCGCTTCAGGCAACCTTGCTGCAGCAGCAGAAGCTGCTGCTCTTGCAGTGGTCCGACCAGTGGAGGCCAAGTACCCTGCTCTGCTTTTCAAGCAACAGCTTGCAGCCTATGTTGAGAAAATGTTTGGGATGGTTAGGGATAACTTGAAGAAAGAGTTATCAATTTTACTTTCTCTATGCATTCAGGTTTGTTGCTGGATTCTTTGTATCATAATGTTCTGATGCTTTTTTTTTGCCCCTCCCTTTTGATGATAGATTTGTTTTTCTAAATGAAAACTTCAGGCACCGAGATCTTCTAAAGGAGGTATGCTAAGATCTGGTAGGTCCTTTGGAAAAGATTCTCCTGCAGTTCACTGGCAAAGCATTATCGACGGTCTCAATTCGCTTCTTGTCACATTGAAAGAAAATCATGTAAGGGAAATTATAGTGTTTACATTGGCATTGTACTGTGTGTTCTCACTCCAATACATGGATTCTCATATTTTACATGACATGTTCAGGTTCCTTTAGTTCTCATCCAGAAGATATACTCTCAAACTTTCTCTTTCATCAACGTACAACTTTTCAACAGGTAAGTTTAATTCTGGTTGACGTATTTATTACAAAACTATGCACTTTGTGTCCTGACTTACATGGCTTTTTCTGGTAACTTACAGCCTCCTTCTGCGTAAAGAGTGCTGTACATTTAGCAATGGTGAATTTGTAAAATCCGGGCTTGCCGAACTAGAGCTATGGTGTTGTCAAGCCAAAGAAGTAAAATTTCTTAGTCATCATTTCTTACTAAAATACTTTTGAGATCCTCCTATTAAAATTATTCTTCTTTTCGGTGACTTGGCAGTATGCTGGGCCGTCTTGGGAAGAACTGAAACATATCAGACAAGCCGTTGGGTTCTTGGTATGTTATACTTCCTACATTCATGTTAATAATCCATAGACTAGTTAGCGTAGCGACAGTTTTCAGTTGAACTCAGGTTGGTCCATATAGGAAAATTTAGTTGTTTCTTGATAATCATTGATCCTTTAAACTACAATAACATTACTTTATTCTTCTTCTTTTTTTGCCTGCAGGTTATCCACCAGAAATACAGAATCTCATACGATGAAATAGCAAACGATCTTTGCCCGGTAAGGCTCTAAGTTTCAAGTTTCTAGAAACACACTTGATGGTCAATCTAATTGCCTAACATTCTCTTCTTTTTTTCTTTCATATTTTTACAGGTCCTTAGTGTCCAGCAGCTTTACCGTATTTGCACCTTATACTGGGATGATAGCTATAACACCCGAAGCGTCTCACAAGAAGTACCTAAAACTTTTCTTTGACTTCCAACCTGAAATTAAAATTATCAATTTTCTTGTTCAGTTTGGAACCTTTGTAGAGATGCTGAACAAAAATCAAAATATATCGCAGGTTATATCGAGTATGCGTGCACTCATGACAGAGGAATCCAATGATGCAGATAGTGATTCATTCTTGTTGGATGATGATTCCAGGTAAGACTATGTCTTTTGATATGCAAAGAAAACATACACTTCTAACAAGTTTTAAGGTTTGGGATTTATAATGATCCAAGATCCATCCTTTACAGCTAACTTCAATTTGTTTTGGTAACTGTTAATTTTGCAGCATTCCTTTCTCAATCGATGATATCTCAAGTTCGATGGAAGAGAAGGACTTTGTAGGAATTAAACCAGCAGAAGAACTTCTTGAGAATCCAGCATTTGTATTCTTGCACTAAGTTCTTGAAAGTTGAGAAGCTCAGATTCTGAAAAAGCTCTTCCTCTGTGATATTTTTTAGTTTGAGGTGGAAGAGGGAGGGGCCTTCCTGAACCAAAAGGAAAAGAAGATGGGAAAAGGTGTAAATTCCTCTTTGTTTTGGATGTTTTCTGTAATTCTCAACTATTCATTTATTTATTATTTTTGACCTCAAGTTTTCCGTTTTTTTTTTATAAAGGTTTTTAGAGTGACCATATTATATGTTGAAAAGTTGAAGATCCCTTTGTTTGTTGTACAAAGTTTTAAGAACAGTACAGGCTCCATTATATGATTCATTAAGTGGTTTTTTTTGGAACATATGATGCTTCATTTGTTTTTTCTTCTCAATTTCTTTTTGGTATAGTTTTTAGTTGGAATGAATAAGCATTACTCCTTCGACGCAGCCTTACTCCTCTTCATGCCGAGGTCGAGGCCCTTATTTGGGCTATGCGATGCATGATTGGGGCGGATAATCAATCTGTAATCTTTCTCACCGACTGCTCGGATTTAGTGAAGATGGTGTCTTCGCCAACAGAGTGGCCAGCTTTTCTACCTTATTTGGAGGACATTCAGGCAGATAAGGAGGAGTTCGTTGCCTTCAACCTAGTTTACGTCCCACGCGCACAGAATGGTAAAGCGGATAATTTAGCACGGCGAGTCCGCAAGCTTCCGCAACAAGTTACCTACGTTAACAATGTTCCTTCGAATTGGCTGTTTTGAGTCAATTTTATTGTTGTNAAAAAAAAAAAAAAAAAAAAAAAAAGAATAAGCATCAGCAAAGACAAATTAAAAGACAATAGACAAACCGTTAAAAGACAAATTAAACGACAGTTTTGGGATGGGTTGTTGGCTTGTTGCCAACTTTCAACTTTCAAAGAGCGACTCGCAAGTGTAAATATATGAGTTTGACATATTAACATGTTATGGGAGAACAAAAAGACTCTCGAGAGCTCAAGTAAGATTTAGGCTACGCAACTGGCCAAGGAGTCTAGAAATCGGGGGAGGCGATGGAAGCGGAAGAGAAAATCGAGTTTTGAGCTTGGTCAAAAATATGATTTGTGGTCAGTTTTGTGAGCTTAGAAGCTCAATAAATTCTTTCTTTCTCAGACTGAAAATTTCAAGAAGCGGGTGCGATAAGGCGAGGGATGGTCCCAATTGAAGGTTTTTTGTAAAGGACGAACCGGAGAGAGGCGGGACCTCCAACGAAAGGTCGAAACATCCTTAATATTTTTCAATGATGATTTTTTGTTTTTGTTTTGGCTAGTATCTTTCAAAACACATGATATTTTTCTAATGGCTGCCATGCTCAAAGGTACAAGGTGCAGCAGCCATCATACCATTTCAACATCTCATATCCTTTCAAAACATTAAAACATATCTAGTATTATTCAGTTTTTATCCAGTTTGAATATGATTTATTGTGGTACCAAGAGGACATCTTATTACAGGACCAAATTACAACTGTAGTTTTTTCACCTTATTGAGTTGTTATTCCAATGTGGCTTCGAAAGCTGTCACCGTTCATAATATTGTTCTCTAGTTTGCGTCGTTCTTTTGACCCAATTCCAATTTAACAAAAAAAAACAAAAATTTGGTGAATTCATCGGCATCCAAACAAAAATTGGTCTATCTAATATTTTTTTTTTTAATGTAACAATCAAAAATTTGGATAATAGAATATTGACTGATTTTTATATAATATTTCATCGTTTATGTTTGTTCAAAATAAAAAATTCAGTTTATATGAAAATGAATATTAGTCATTCTCGAATTCAAAGATATCACCATCCATCCTTTCTTTGAACTACCTCTCACTAGCACAACAATGTTTGGTCCAAACAATATTTATGGCTATAAAAGAACAAAATCAAGATGGGATTCTGTGGTAAATTTTGAATAGTTAAGGTTATCGTCTATTTATTGGTTCCTCATGTCACAATGTTAGGATCACGATCCAAACGAAATTAAAATCCAATTTATTTTTCTTTTCATTCAATAATATTTTATGGTATCTTACTATATTAATTGAGAAGTACAAATATGAAACTTACCTTAAAATATGTAAAAAATTACATTCAATTGCCATTAGAAAATTTTGATTAAGATTACTCAATTACTTAAATAAATATAATTAATTAAAAATAAAAATGCTGACAGATCAAATATAAAAAAATCTAGAAAAATAAAAAAAATCTATTCAAATCAAAACTAATTTGTAATTGAAAAAAAAAATAACTGCTAATATAATAGAGTTTATTTTCTTCTTTAATTTTACATTGTCATGCCATTGATTTTAAATAATTATTAGTTTAAAAAAATATATTTTCTCTCTCTAAAAAAATTATGGACGAAAATTACAAAATATATTTTTTTTAAAATATAAAAAAATCAGAATTTCAAAAACTAAGATTTTAAATCCAAGTAGTCAATATAATTATTTTTAATAACAAGATTTCAAATATTTTTAAAAAATTTCAAATTATAATTCTCCTATCATCTTTATTTTATTTTATTTACAAATTGTTTGGAATTTTCATATAATTCTTATGATTAATAAAATGCATATTTGTTTTTCATATGTTGTGATTTGAACTTTTAAAAACAAAGATATATTACTCGATCTATGAAAATGAAATGTGTGTTCTAATTTTTACACTGGCGGGTTGGTAAAACTAAATTTATATAGCTGATAAATTAATAAACTTTTTTCATAATTGTAAAATTAAAATTACTACTTCATATGTCACAAAATAATGATGCAAATACAACAAACAAACAATATAAAACTGTAATATACGTCAAAAATAAAATACTATAATATTCTAAAATATTAGTAATCAAAAAACATATATATATATATATATATATATATATTTACAGAACAATTAAAAATAAATATTATCTCAAACAAAATTTTTTTAAAAAAAATATAACAATAACTTTTATTATTCTATTATAATTATTTTATTAAATGTTAATCTGTGCTTTAAGCACGGGATATTGCCTAATAAACTAATTAAAAGAACAAACACATACATTTTAACTCTGCCGCCTCGTTACTATTACATCCACTTATGAAGACCTAACCAAATTCAGTCTACTACTTGTGTGAAACAAAACACGACCGCCTAAAGAGATGATCGCTAAATTAAACAAAACCCATCGACCAAATCCAAATCCGCCGTGAACGCCAATGACTCATAGTGAACTCCTTCCATCCGCTAGTCGATTTCAAAAACATGATGAATATAAAATAATAATTACACATAAAAGAGAGAAGAAAAAACGAAAGAATTGCTCTGCTGATGTGGCAGGCGAAAAAAGAGGCGATTAGGGTTTTTGGCTTTCGTAACACCTATGTCGCTGCCGGCGACCTCTCCTGGTTGTCAGGCGGTCTTGCCGGAGGTGGTTGAGAAGGGAAGTGGTGTTAATGGTTTGGTCCAGGGGACACAACCTGGAAACGCTAAGGTTTTGGAGAACTCGTCACAGATCCAGCAGGCGGGTTCACAGAAGGGTGACCGTACTTGGCTTCATGTAGCTAAAAAGCATGTGTTCTCTCAGCAAAAGTTTGTTGTCTCGGAGGTTGATGGTTTGGCGAAGGTGGTGGTGCAAAAGGAGGTGTATGCAGGGGCTAAGCCGCTTTGGGATGATTTTTTGATCGGCAAGTTTCTGAATGAGAAAGCCCCACATGTGGGGAAGATTCATATGATAGTGAACAAGATCTGGCGTTTGGGAGATAAATCTTCCTTAATAGATGTTTTTGAGGTTAACGACTCGACAGTCAAATTCCGTGTTCGTTCTGAGGGGATTCGGCAGTGTGTTCTCAACAGAGGGATGTGAAACATAATGGATATTTCGATGATTGTCTCGAAGTGGTCACCGTTTACGGAGGATACTCAACCGGTAATGCGATCAATACCTCTTTGGGTTACGTTAACAAATGTTCCGCCATCGTTGTTCTCTGAGAAGGGTATTGAGTTCTTGGCCAGTGCAGTGGGTAAGCCAGTGAGGCTTCATCCCAACACAGAGGCTTGTGTTAGTTTTGATGTTGCACAAATTCTTGTAGAAGCGGATTTAACAAAGGAATTACCGACAGAGTATATGGTTACAGGTGAGGAAGAGGGGGAGGTGGCCTCTACCGTCAAGTACACGTATCCTCGGTTGCCTCCAAGGTGTGGTTACTGTCAGAAGTAGGGTCACTCAAGCGATTCATGTCTCTCGCTTGCTAAGCAGCCAGGCTCTCCCGCGGCTGTCTCTGTTTTGTAGGTTGCTGCTGTCGATGATGCTGATTCGAATAAAGGGGTGGTTATGGTAGATGATGTTGATAAACAGGGGGATTCAGGCAGTTCTCCTAAGTTGAAGGAGACAACAGGTTCCTTAGACTTGGGGGAAGTGAGTGAAGAGCAAGAATGGGTTACTCCAACGAAAACGGGACGTGGTTCTGCTTCAAAGACGGCGGGTCCCATGGAGGGAGTCTCTATTAGTTCAAATCAATATGCTGTTCTAGATGTGGAAGGTGTCGATGATGGTGCAGATTATGTATCACATGACGAGCAACCTATGGCGACGGTAGGAGATGGCAAGCAGGTGCTTCCTCCTCCTCTAGTCTCGACTGATCAAAGACTTCCACCTCCCGGGTTGGTTGAGCAGGGGACGAGTCGAGGGACAAAACCCGAGATTCCCCTTCGTCCTTCACTGCCTCGGGACTCTAAGACAGCGCACAAGGTCATCTCGAACTCCTCAACTCAATCCTCCAGGGTTAATCCTAAGGATCGAAGCCGATCACTCCCCCCCCCCCCAAACAAGTTTAA
>NC_025704.1:23750859-23755001 GCF_000633955.1 Camelina sativa | reverse complement strand
CCCCCCAAACAAGTTTAAATGTCGGATTTTTCTGGAATGTTCGGGGATTAAACAATACGTCAAAGCATTCCATTATAACAAGATGGGTAGATGATCATAGGTTTCAGTTTGGGTGTCTCCTAGAGACGCGAGTTTGAGAACAGAGTTTTAAGAATATAAGTAATATTGTATTTCAGGGTTGGTCAGTGATGTCCAATTACGAGTATAATCCACGAGGTCGCTTGAGGATTGTTTGGCGCGATACTGTGAGGCTTACTCCATTCTATAAGGGGGAGCAGGTCATTACATGTTTGGTGAAGTTGAATGATCAGGAGGAGGAATTTTTCTGCTCATTTGTTTATGCATTGAATTTAGGAGAGGAACGCAATGTCTTGTGGTAGGAGCTTAAAGATCATTATGACTCTCCTATTCTACGTAGTAAACCGTGGATGATAATGGGTGATTTCAACGAGACTTTAGATATGGCTGAACATTTGAGGGTGGATGATGTTCCAAGTGTCTCGCGCGGCATGCAAGCATTTCAGGAGGTGGTAAACTATTGTTCGGTTGCTGATATGACTTATCACGGTCCGTTGTTCACATGGTGGAATAAGAGGGATCATGATCCCATAATGAAGAAGTTAGACCGTGTTTTGGTCAATGATGTGTGGTTGCAGGCGTTTCCATCATCTTACAGTGTCTTTGAGTCTGGGGGTTGTTCGGATCATCTGTGGTGTCGTATTCATATATCTGATGGGGAGATGGCTCCAGTCCGAAAACGTAGACCTGTTAAGTTTGTTAACCTGCTTGCTGATATGGAAGAGTTCAAACCTTTGGTGGTCAACTACTAGCAGGAGACTGATCCTTTGTTCTTATCTACCTCCACTTTGTTCCGCTTCACTAAGAAACTTAAAGGTTTAAAACCACGGCTTCGATCTTTGGCTAAAGAAAGGATCCACTTTCTAGTCAAACGATCCAAGGAGGCCTGGGAAACGTTGTGTCAGAAACAGGAGGTGAATATGTTGAGTCCTATTACAGAGTCCATAGAGGCTGAACATGAGGCTTATCTACGATGGGAACATGTAGCAAGCCTGGAAGAGAAATACTTAAAGCAAACCTTGAAGTTACATTGGTTGAAAGTGGGGGATAAGAATAATAAAACCTTTCATCGAGCTGCAGAAACAAGGAAAGCTGTGAACACAATAAGGGAGATTGTTTGTCCGAATGGCTCTGTGGTCACAGGGGAGGATATAAAAACCGAGGCTGTGCGACATTTTAAGGATTTTTTTCAATTGTCGCCGGAAGGTTTTGAGGGAGTCACGGTGGAGGTGATTCAAGACTTACTGGGCTTTCGTTGTTCTCATGATGATGCAACGATGCTCACTGCTTCAGTTTCAAAGGACGAGGTCCGTACAGTCCTTTTCTCCATGCCAAATGACAAGTCTCCTGGTCCGGATGGTTTTACGTCAGAATTTTTTAAAGCTAGTTGGGATGTGCTTGGTAATGAATTTACTCTTGCGATCCAATCTTTCTTTGATAAAGGATTCCTGCCCAAGGGAGTTAACTCCACTATTCTTGCACTTATCCCCAAAACCTTGGAGGCGCGTGTGATGAAAGATTACATGTCCATTTCTTGCTGTAATGTCCTTTACAAGGTCATATCAAAAATTTTGGCTAATCGACTCAAGCTTATTCTCCCTTAATTCATCTCTGGAAATCAGTCGGCGTTTGTTAAAGACAAGTTGTTGATTGAGAACGTACTGCTTGCTACAGAACTAGTCAAAGACTACCACAAACCTTTGATCTCTGAAAGATGCGCGATTAAGATCGACATATCGAAAGCTTTCGATTCAGTACAATGGTCTTTTATCCTGACCACCCTTTCAGCTCTCGGCTTCCCTCCTCAGTTTGTGCACTGGATCCAACTTTGTATCACGACTGCTTCCTTCTCAGTTCAGGTTAATGGAGAACTAGCGGGTTACTTTCAGAGTTCAAGGGGATTACGGCAAGGCTGCTCTCTATCACCTTATCTATTAGTCATCTGTATGGAGGTTCTCTCAAAAATGTTGGACAAGGCAGCAGGCATGGGGCGGTTTGGTTACCATCCTCGATGCAAGGCTCTTGGTTTGACACATTTAAGCTTTGCAGATGCTTTTCTGGTTCTCTCTGATGGTAAATTACGCTCTGTTGCTGGCATAGTTGAGGTTTTTGATATGTTTGCCAAACGATCTGGTCTTCACATCAGTTTGGAAAAGTCGACTCTGTACTCTGCGGGACTCTCAGACGATGCTCGTCTTGCTATTGCATCACAGTTTCACCTTGATGTTGGCCAGTTGCCAGTTCGATATTTGGGATTACCACTAGTTACTCGATGTTTAACAGTAACGGACTGCACACCTTTGTTGGAGCAAATCCGGAAACGTATCAGTTCTTGGACTGCACGTTACCTCTCATTTGCTGGACGTTTTAATCTCATCAGTTCCATTGTCTGGGGTGTCTGTAATTTTTGGTTGGGTGCGTTTCGTCTCCCGCGAGAATGTATTCGAGAACTTGATAAGCTTTGTTCTGCTTTCCTCTGGTCTGGTGTAGCGATGAACCCACATAAGGCAAAACTGTCGTGGGAAACAGTCTGCAAGCCAAAAGCAGAGGGGGGTCTCGGCCTCCGCAGTTTGAAAGTGGCAAATGATGTGTGTTGCCTTAAGTTGGTTTGGCGAATTGTGTCACGAGGTGACTCTCTCTGGGTAAAATGGCTTGACCAATATTTGCTCAAAGGTAAATCTTTCTGGCTCTGCAAGGAGGTTGCGGCTGCAGGATCATGGATATGGAGGAAACTATTAAAGTATAGGGCAAAGGCTGCTTCTTTTTGTAAGGTTGAAGTCGGTAACGGCAAGCACTGTTCTTTTTGGTATGATAATTTGTCTCCCCTAGGTCGCTTGATTGATATGACGGGCGATCGAGATCTCATTGACTTAGGGATCACTCGGCATATGACTTTGGACCAAGCATGGTCTCTTCGTAACCAACATCGACACCGTCTCCACACTCTAAACGTGATCGAAGAGGCGTTACACGCGCAATACCAAGCAAGAACGGAGCACTCTGACCTTGTTCTCTAGCGGGGGAAGAATGATACGTATAAAGCTACTTTTTCTACCACTGACACTTGGAACCATATGACCCCAAAATACGCCTTTTGTCTCTGGCTAGCGATTCAGGATCGGTTATCTACTGGCGAGAGAATGACCCGCTGGAATAGAGGAGATTCTGGAAACTGTGTTATGTGTTTGCAGTGTTTAGAAACTAGAGATCATCTCTTTTTCTTCTGCAGTTATTCTTCTAAAGTTTGGGCAGCTCTGGCCAAGGGGGTGTTCAAGGGCAATTATTCCACGGCTTGGCAAGTGGTTCTAGCTTTCACTTCGGGTATTCAGCAAGACCGCCTTCATGGTTTCCTCTCTCGCTATATCTTTCAACTAGCTGTTCACTCGATATGGAGGGAGCGCAATGGCCGTAGACATGGAGAACCTCCGCTCAATGCAAGACAGCTAGTGCGGCGACTTGATCAGCAAATTCGAAAACAACTCTTAGCTATTCAGCAGATGGGCGATCGACGTTATTATGACGGTTTACTTCTATGGCTGAGTTCTAGAAGCTGACCCCATCATTTTCTTCCATTTCAGTTTCTCTTTGCTCAATTTTTATATAGTTTGTTAGGCAAAAGTTTCAAACTCACGAAGCACTAGTTGTACAAACGTCGTTTTACTTTTGAATATAATTTAACATTACATTTAAAAAAAAAAAAATACGAAAACACTTGCACGAAACCTAAGCCAATGCCCACCATACCAACAATGATCAACTTGATGTCAATCTCACTAATGGGCCAATCAATTTAGCTGACCATTTTATGTGGACTCAGTTATATTTGACCCTCATGGCTTTGATGGTCACCACCACCACGGCTTAGCTTTCACTGATATTTCTTTTTTTTTTCTTTCAAAATAAAATGTTTCAGTTCTGGATAAAAGTAATTAATTTCAATAATCCACTTTAACCATAGATGCTTCTCTTTTTATTTTCTGTATATATATAGTATTGATGGATCGGATACATTAAGTAGTGTTGGCTAACTAAGTGCTTAGTTACATAAAAAAAAAAAAAAAAAA
>NC_025704.1:23707205-23750379 GCF_000633955.1 Camelina sativa | reverse complement strand
AAAGATTATGATTCCCTCCCCAATTAAAATGTGAATCGAATCATATCGAATTCCCATATTTACTCAAAGTCGGTCATTTCATAATGTAGTTTAAAATTTTACACAGTACTATACACTAATTTATCGATCATCACTACCTATAAAAGGTGAATCTGTATTATGTATGCATGTTTTTTATGTCCCAGTAGTTATGTGTATATAAGCCTTTCATCAACAGCAAATTACAATCTGTATATATGTTGCATGTGTATGTATACACAGTAGAAACAAGTATAATTTGCCCTCATGGGGGATCGGCGCTACGAGGATGGATTACTCATATGGCTAGGATCTAGATTCTGATTTTTGTATTCTCAATTAGACCACATTAAAAAACTGAAGCACTAGTTGTACCAAAGTTCTTCTTTAGAATATAATTTAACATTACATTCAAAAAAAAAAAAAAATTGAAGAAGAAGAAAAAAAATATTCTCGGTAAAAGACAAATTTGGCTTGCCTAAAACGAAAGGAAATAAACATTTATCAAAAGGAAAACAAAAAATAAGAACAAGTTTGACTTTCTTCTTGAGGGAATCTGAGTAATGGTTTAAGAAAAATTTAAGCTAGATCATGGCACATGCATGATCTTCTTCTAAATTGTTTAGTCCAACTTAAGTTTTGTAAAGAATGCACAAAATCCCTAAAATCTATCAGCAGAAGTTTTTGTTTTGGATAACAAAAAACCAATTTTTGAGGAAGGTGCCTGACGCGTAGCATTCCCTCCTAATATAATTTTCTTGACATTCATAGATAGAGATTAGTGACTAACCATTAATATGTCCTTATTCAAAAACTTAATAACGCTTTATACTTATTCCACCTTTTTTTTTTCCATGCACATTACGACTACGTGGAGGAAATATATGTGCATGCATATGGATGAAAACGCCACGTATAAAATTTCGAGAACCCAAATAAATTAGATTCTCTCAATAATTAAGACTTTTATTTTAATTTTCATCATACATTTTCAAATTATCATGAAACGATTAGAATTTTTGAATATATTTTTGTTGTTGGTGGTGTTTTCTTTAGTCAAGAAGAAAATTTGGCTTTTCAGTTTTAAAAAAAAAATAGTAGAGCGACCTTTTCACTCACATTTACTGTATACAAACCTATTTGTTTTTTTCGATTCCGGTAACTTAACCAAAGCATTATTTGACTACTCTAATGGGAGAGTCGGGAAACTCTCGATTAAAAACGAAATAAAGAAACTCTAATATGTTCATAATTACCTCATTTAACTAACTATTTCAGGAAATTAACACTTGCGCTTTAGTTGTGTTGTGTTAGCATAAATTAACATAAATCTAATCATATAATAACACTTAACATATTACATATATATATATATATATATATAGAATTATACATATTTCTATTGGTTTTTGTTAATATTACTTGTTAATGTGTCATATTACTCACGTATATATGTATCAGCAATTATTCATACATGCATATTAATTAAGTTTTATGCATATGAAATGTTTTTGGTTTTATGGACTTTATCATCAATACTTTAATATCTTTATCTTAAACCTCCAAATTACTTCTCAGATTTTTTGGCAAACGACTTAAATTCCCCTTTGTATGGAAGCAACCAAACTCATTTGGCTAGTCTATCTAATAGTATTGTATACCAATTACAATTTTTAAAACTCTTGTTTTTAATGCATATTTTTATATACTAATATTTCTCATATTTGTTTGTATATACACATTCTATGTACACTACTAGTCAAATACGTCATTAATGTCTCTATGCGAAGAGGCCGTTGACACAAATTTGGTCAATTTCTTTGGATTCTTTCAACTACCAAAATTCGGCAATTATGGGGGATTCTTAATTATTCTTAGGATAAATATATCAACTGGGAAAATGATAACGATATTGTTAAGATTTTCTTCGATTATTTTTATTATTTATTTTATGAATGATATACTCAGCTTGTGGGAAGGAAGGAGCCATGTGAGCCAAAAACTATACATTCTTTGTTAAATTTGATAACATGTATAAAATTCTCCATTATTACACCTAAAAGATAATTTGATATATAAATAAGTAAGAATGTAATCATTACAAAAGTATTTTATTTGTAATATCTACAACTACAAAGGGAGCTTTCTAATGAAGTGATCATTGAACCTCAATTAAAACTAAAAATGCAAAAGATTTATATTGTACTATTCGATTTACGTCTAATTATATAATAATATAGTGATGAAAAGTATACATATGCCACCAAGGCACCAACCAAATTTAAGTGCCGGTGGAAAAGTTTAACCAAGGCCAGTTAATGAAATCCGTTCTAATCTAGCTTCAGTAGTTATAATCAATTACCACATGAAAAAATGATCTTACAATCTAATCTAACTGCCCAATTCGATCATTGCCAGAAGAAAAGAAGAAAAAAATTCATTACTAAATATAATGATTCGGTAATCAATTTTGTCGAGTGTTATGATTCGGTGTGAATAATGTTCTATGAGAAACTTAACTCAATCTGTAGGAGATAATAAACAAACATCATTTTCTCAAAACACTGTAACTATCTCTAAAACAGGCATTTTAGATTGAAGAAACGAACTTATACTAGCCGCGGGGGTAGTAGTGCTTCATAAATTGGAATGGAGCGATGGATGACGTATTATTAGCAAGCTGATGTGGACTCATAGTCATAGGTAGGTTATGATATTATGTTGCATGAAGGAGAATAACAAATATATAAGGCTAAGCTTAAGTGTCTCAAGTAGGGTCTTAGCAGTTTAAAAGATTTTATTACAGCAAGTTACCTTTGGGTTTTAAAGCTATTGCAAACAAGATACTGGTGTGGTTGTTTGATTCCTTGGTGAGTACGATCAGTTGTGATTTTGTAGTACAATATTTAGTAAGTACTAGAAAACGCGATAGATCAAGAGTCGACATTACGAATTCTTATAGACCTTTTAAAACATATAAATGTACTTGAAAAGAAAATATATATGTACAAGGGTCACATTGTCCGTTGTATATATTATCTTTGTAATAAAAGAAAATATATATATTAATTACTTTCGATGAATTCTAAATGGAAAAGCTGATATTTATATTCCGTTACTAAGTTCCAATATATAAAATTATGGAATATAAATATCAGCTTTTCCATTTAGAGTTCATTTTATAAATCTAGAAAAAACTTTGTAACGGAACATTCATCGAAAGTAATATATAAAGCGATCAACATCATAAAGGACAAAAAATTCTACAGAAATAAATATATAAAAAATTTACAATAAATTGACCCAAAAAAGAATTGTATTAGCTGTCAAAAAGAAGATGAAAAAACGAATTGATTATACTAAAAAAAAAAAACAAAAAGCTTTTGCAAATTGGTTTTGACATGGTTACACTGCCTGGTTAGGTAGAGTCGGCAGCCGAGTTGAAGTGGGGCAAATTTGAGCCCCCACCTGGGCTCACCATCTAATCCACGTGGTTGCATACTTGTCAGCATGCATTGCCACGCTATTTTTTTGTTTTATCAAACTCGATTACTAACTTTTGTAAAAATATTTGGTTTCAAATGGAAAAACGACTAAATCATAAGTGAAGAAAACGAATTAGACCGGAGAGAAAAAAATAAAATAAAAAAGATAATTTATCATCTTGATTAGTTCTCCATACTTAGTTTGTTTAAAGGCCTGACTTGAACGTCAAAAGTATCCTCAAAAAGAACACCATAATAGTAATATCAATTGATTCTTTTGTTCATTTATGTAAATTCAGTCTGTTTTCCTAGCAACTAATAACTCTAATACAAATTAATTATGTCTATGTATCTACATCACAAGTAGTTTTCACAATCCAGTTTTATTTTTCCATAGCCATATCTACAAGCTCATGGGTGAATTCGGATGATGTATATCATTATCACTGGACCATATATGATCAGAAGAATTTGAATGATATAAAATGTCATTATGATTGGTCCATTGTGCCCAGTTGATTACCCCCTTTCACACCATTAAAATTTTAAAACTATATATTCAAAGCAAATTTATCAGTAAGTACAATCACAATATATACCATAAAGCAATTATATTATATTATCACCAACTAATTAATAGTAATATAACGGGCATATGATTATGAGATACTCTAATCAAAGTCCCATCACAAGCTTTGGAAGCAAAGAATCGAATGATTCCATATAAGAAAAAAAAAAAAGGTTAAGAAAATAATATAAACTATTTCGTATTTTTAGCGAAAGCATATGATTAAATGGGAAACCTATATATAAATTATTACACACACTTATTGAAGAACTTTTGTGTTTATTATATTGATTAATAACTAACCTTAGAACGCGCAAATCACAAGCTCACATGCTGCTTCCTCTTAATTCGTCCATTATATAAACAGACCCACACCACTTCTTCCTCCAAACACATTCCAAAACATCTCATTCCTCAATCTACAAACAAACCAAACAAAAAAAAACTTCACTACCTATACTTCGATCAAACTCACCCAAAACCTTATTCTATTTTTACTACATACAAAATATTTGTTCAAATTCACCTTCTAAAAATGGAGAACATGTTTAGGCTCATGGGAAGTGAAGATTTCTCAGACAGAAAACGGTGCATTTGGGTTAACGGTCCGGTTATTGTCGGAGCCGGGCCATCGGGTCTTGCCACAGCCGCTTGCCTCCGCGAGCAAGATGTTCCATTTGTGGTATTGGAGAGAGCAGATTGCATTGCTTCACTATGGCAGAAACGTACTTACGACAGAATCAAACTTCACTTACCAAAGAAAGTTTGTCAATTACCTAAAATGCCTTTCCCGGAAGACTACCCTGAATATCCAACAAAACGACAGTTCATCGACTACCTTGAGTCCTACGCAAACAAATTCGAAATTACTCCTCAGTTCAACGAGTGTGTTCAGTCCGCTAGGTACGACGAGACCAGTGGTCTCTGGCGCATCAAGACATCATCCTCGTCTTCCTCTGGGTCGGAGATGGAATACATCTGTCGGTGGCTAGTGGTGGCTACGGGAGAAAACGCGGAGAAAGTTGTTCCAGAGATCGACGGGCTCAAAACAGAGTTCGACGGCGAGGTGATCCACTCGTGTGAGTACAAATCCGGCGAGAAATACAGAGGAAAGAGTGTTCTTGTCGTCGGATGTGGTAACTCAGGCATGGAAGTCTCACTTGATCTCGCAAATCACAATGCTAATGCCTCCATGGTTGTTCGTAGCTCTGTTCACGTGTTACCAAGAGAGGTTCTTGGCAAATCAAGTTTCGAAATCTCGATGATGTTGATGAAGTGGTTCCCTCTATGGCTAGTAGACAAGATTCTACTCATTCTCGCATGGTTGATTTTGGGAAACTTGACAAAGTATGGGCTAAAGAGACCCAAGATGGGCCCAATGGAGCTCAAGGTTGTCACTGGGAAGACTCCAGTTCTTGACATTGGAGCTATGGAGAAAATCAAATCCGGCGAAGTAGAAATCGTCCCGGGAATCAGACGGTTTACTCGTAGCCACGTCGAGCTAGTAAACGGTCAGAGATTAGATCTTGACGCTGTGGTTCTCGCCACGGGTTACCGTAGCAACGTACCTTCATGGCTCCAAGAAAACGATCTGTTTTCGAAAAACGGGTTCCCGAAATCGCCGTTTCCAAACGCATGGAAAGGGAAATCGGGACTTTACGCGGCCGGATTCACAAGGAAAGGATTAGCCGGAGCATCAGCAGACGCCGTTAACATCGCTCAAGACATTGGAAACGTGTGGAGAGAAGAGACCAAACGACAGAAAATGAGAACACGAGTGGGTCACCGCAGATGCATTTCAGTTGCTTAGGCCTCAAGTTAGGGCTGGCTTATACCATCATTTACTTTATTCTAAAGGGTTGGGGTAAGAAGAAAAAAAAAAAGGAAAAAAAAAAAACAGAGTGTTCAATTTATTATTTCATTTTTTTGTAAACAAAAGTATACATACATACAGATACAAGAGAGCCCTCTCCTGAAGACCCAACGGTGTCGTTTTTTGAAGGCTGTATGGGCGTTTTGTATAACGAGGATGACGTGGCGTTTCTCTTCATTATTATTTCATTTTTCTTTCCTCTTCTGTTTTTCAAATTTTATCTTTGTAATGGTTTTCTAAAAGATACTTATAACTTTATAAGTTATAATAATAAAGGGTACTTTATTAATGATTCACAATTTTACATTCATAAGGTCTATCTCACTTTAAAAGAAAAAAGATTACGGCAAACAATTTCATTTTATTAAATCGAGAAACAAAACAATTTCATTCTGTTTTTGAGTTTTTGTCTCGAAATTGGTCAAACTAAGTACAACCAGAATTGTAAGTGAACGAATAGAAAAGAAAATTTAAGACCTTAGTTTGACCAATTTCGAGATATCAGAGGCCCAATTTTTGGCCCATTTAAAAGCCTTAAATAAATGTTGTAATAAAATTTAATATGATAAATTCTATTGGATAGATTCTATATAACTAGCTAGATTATCCTACCAATACCACCATGCACTATTGATCGAATCCCTAAGTTTTCACAAACCCTTTTGGTATTGCAAAACCTTTTTACTATTAAGGAGAAGAAGATGAAGAAGACGATGGAGCATTGGATCTATGGAAAAGTTTGGGATAGAGAAGGAAATCCGAAGAAGTCAACATGTGATGTAGAGGTAACTTCAGAGAAACTGAGTGCCGACTTTATATCGAGTCAAGAAGATGATTACAAACGTCGTCGTCGTTGCATCTATCTACAGAGCTACAAGTTCAACAAACCCAAACCTGATACAGATCTAAAACGTCAAGAATCAATGGCTCGTAAATTTTTGTTTAAGTTGAAGAAACTTGTTCGTTGTCAGCGATCTCGTCGATCGTGATGGTGTAAATGTGATAATGGAATCCTATCTTAAGTAATGACTATGTAGGGTTCATATACTTATACCATAAGATAGATGAATTTTTTGGTGGAAGTACGTAGGGTTTGTTAATTTGATTGAAAAAAAAAACTATTCTCACAAAGTTAGGTTTTTTTCTTTCACTTTTTGGTTTCAATATTATTGACCGAATTTGGTTTTAAGCTCATATCTGTTTGATTTTGATTTATGTTTTCGTTTTGCCATAATTGTGGTGTATTTTATCCCTTTGAAACAAAAGTTTAATTAGTTTTCTTACAATCGCCTGGGACTTCATGGAGTTTGTCATGTTTTATAGTATGGGTGATATTGTTTATTCCTTGGCATTAAAGGAATGTTCGGGTAAGACCTAGCACTACTACTTAACTAATGAGATTATTATTTGAAGAATAATCTGAGATTCTATTTAGGGTTTTAAATCAATTTGGTGTTTGAATAGAAACTAGTGAAAAATTGCAGAATTCTTTAGGAGAAAAAGCCACACCAACATAGGGGATCCCCAAAAAGCCACACCAACCATCCGGATGGTTGTCAATAAACAACTTATTTTCAATCGACCCTGAAGAAGATAAACAAACATGTCAACATCTGTGAGAAGGAAACAAAGACCAAGGAAAAGGAGAAAGTGGGACGTACAAGAAAACTTGGAATCTAAAGAAGAAGAGTCGAAGAAGAAAGGTCAACAAATAAAATAAAGGTTTTGTGTTGGAATTAAAAAGTAGTTTGGGCCTTGCCGGTTTGGTTATGGCCCAAGAGTATAAGTGTTTTCAGATGGGTTTTTAGTTGAAGTATGTTGGTGTGTACTAAGTAGAACTAAATTTAGTTAAATTTGTGAGTTGTTGGAGTGGTTGAGAGAGTTAGTAGTCTTTTAATGTTAGCCTAAAAGCTAGTGATGATCAGTCCTAGTATAGTGTGGTTAATCTAGTGCTTTCGAGTGTTAGTGTGAGAGTGTTGCAAATAGGAAATTATGCTATAAGTATGTATATGTTTTCAGAGGTATGAATGGAAAAAGTTTATAGACAACTGATTTCTATGTTTGAAAAATACAGAGAAAATAGTGAATTAAAGAGAGAAAGTAAACGGAACTGAAATTGACTGAGAAGTTCAAGTTCACCAATTGAAGAAGAAGATATAATTTTGCTAGTTTCGTCATCTAATATTACGTAATTGCCAAGCAGAAAGAATAGACGATATGTGTAGATTTGTTCACACAAATATATTATCTCAAAGGCTCAAACCACACAAAAGTTGCAAATACACAACTAAAGATGCAAATACTTAAGATTAAGAATCGAATCACATAGAAATTGATGCTACTTAACCCAGTCTTATAAGAAAAAGAAAGAAAAATAAAAAAGCAAAATGAAAAATATTTGTATGAAATAAGCGAGTAAATATCGAAAATAAATTTATATAACGAAACGTTGGGTTGTTAGGGTCTTAGGGATCTCGACAAGTTCACTACCAAGTTCAAGCTACAAAACACGATTATGCAGCAAAGCCTATTTCATAGGAAAAATCACCTCTATCTAAATTACTCCGAGATTCAACTGTTTAGCTTAGTAAGCAATGACGCAGATAAATATGCATCAGAATGATCAAATTTGATTGGTTCACTAAACACCATGACTCAGAAGTTTCAAATTGCAGATAACATACCTTTTTGCGGGGAGAGTTGCACTTAGACTACTTAGTCAAGTTATTTGTAGACTCATTCATCATAATTGCATATAATATAAAAAATTAAAGATGTTAATTTTACGGACGACAGAAATGGAAAAGATGATGACTTAACAACGGACGACAAAAAAAAATTGAATCTTTTGGTACAAAGTCACCATAGTAATTAAAAACATGTTAAGGAGATGAACGTTATACGTTTCTGGTACGGCCACACCGGGGAGAAAAACATGTGATTGGATAACGTATAATAAAGTCAATGATCAAATGAAGCAACAAATAAAGTCAATAATTGAAGAGATACAAGTGAACATAATAACTACATAAGAGTATCGTAACCTTTTAACACCCAATAAAAACAACAATAAAACGTCCTGAACTCTCAATTACACTGCAACCCTCTTCACCAAATTCATACTAATTTCATTAAATAGTTGTATATATATACTATAATTTTTCTTTTAATCATGTCTATTTCATTTTTTTTTTGTAGAAATCAGTTTTGTATAATTAGTTTTCGTTATAAAATATACTAAGATTAGAAAGTTAACCAGCAAATATTAGTTACAAATTAAGTTACAATTATACAAAAGCAACATAAGCATCAAATCTTTGTGCCAGCAAAGAGAATTCTACCTTTTGATATTACTTTTAATCACTCCTATTGTTTTAATATTAAATAGTTTTGCTGACAAAAAGAATATATAAGTAATTTGTAACATATGATACATGGCAGAATAAAATTGTGACGTATACTAGCTGCCGAGGCATGAATGATAGGCGAAAACATCTAGTACTATACTAGTATTATTATGCTACAAGAGTTGAAAATTAAAAAATATAAAACTAACAACATATCATGCGAGCCTTTTTCAAAAAAAAAAAACAACATATCATGCGTGAGGGGGTGGTGGGTTTATTTTTTTATAAATAAAGCTTTTGCTAAAACGAAAACAACAGCACATTCTACGACATACCCACAATTTGGAGCTTAACTTAATCCTCAGTTTTACTCGTAATCATGAGCCTAAACATAATTCAGATAACTTATCTCGGATCATGGTAAAAAAAAAACTTATCTCGGACATTAAAGTCTTTGCCATAATTCAGAAAACACTCAAACCAACATCGTTACATGTATAGAGGGTTTCATTTTTTATTTCATTTTTTCCTTTACTTAAACCAAACACTTAAACAACATAAAAACAAACTAATAGAGTAATAGTATTGGCATTAGAGATTGATAGTGTTCCTTAGGCTTTTTCAGATTGCAAAGCCATGGACTTTGGCAAAAAGGCTACAATGATTGAAAGTAGTATTTGGTATTTTACAGATATTACTTTTTGTATAAAAATGATAAAATTTATTAATATGGAAATGTTGTAGTCCTTTTTAGGCAAGTTGTTATAATTATTCGTAGACAGGATAGTTACTCTATGCGGTAGGCCAAGAAATTTAAATTCCATTTTGCTCCTTCGAGTTAATGATTTCTCTAAACTCTGAACCCTATCAAATAAATTCGTACCCCATCAGAAGATAATAGCGACTTTTTTTTCTCCCTACCCAAAAACAAAAGTTACAAAAGTAATAAAATCTATTACAGGACTGTAAATCATGAAAGCATGGGTTTATAATTATTGTTCCATTAACGTTATACTGTAAACATTCAAAATTTAAAATTTTTCATGCCTAAATAAGCATACAATGATTACAATTATTCTCACTTTTCTGGTTTCACTTTTATGTTCTCACACAAGTTTTTTTTAACCTTTCTGACCATAATTTAATTTATCTCAATTATTTTCAGGTAACGAAATAATATTATTATTATTTTTTTTTTAACAGGATTGGAGTATATTGGGATGTTTAGAATCTGACTGAGATGTAGATGTTTTTTTTGATTAGATCAGGCAGAAATATTTAATTTCGGATTGATTTACAAATTTTATTGGTAACCCAAAGTGTAATTGAATCATATATAAGTTTGATACTGTTGGTTTGTATATGGATCCAATTTTTCTGATCTAAGCAAAAAATTATTAATAGTTTGTTTTAATTTAGCGGATATACATCGGGTTTCTATTAACCTCAGCCTATTCCAAAATCAAAATCTGATCAGATTTAACTATAGTAATCAAAACTGATTCAGATCGGAGTTTTTGGATTTAGGTTTTTTTTTTTTTTTGACAGCAATATACAAGATTGACTTAAAACCAATGAGACGGAACATCATTTACATAGGTAATAAGCTGTGTTTCGGAACGAACTCGTCGTGCCAAATTATCTGCTTTACCATTCTGCGAGCGAGGAACTAAGATCAACGAGAAGGATGCAAATTCTTCTTTTTCTTCCTGGATGTCCTCCAAATAAGTCGTGAAAGCCGGCCATTCTGTAGGTGAAGACACCATCTTCACTAAATCGGAGCAATCGGTAAAGAAAACAACATCATGATTATCCGCCCCAATCATACAATGCATCGTCCAAACAAGAGCTTCAACCTCTGCATGAAGCGGGGAAAGACTGCGACGGAGATTGACTGCTCCCATAGTGGGAACCCCTCCCAAAGGAGGAGAACAAAACCAACCTCGGCCGGCATATGGATCTGTCGCTTTCCAAGAGCCATCAACATAACATAAAAAACTTGTCTGAGACCTAACCCTCAAACAAACACTACCACCTCCAGGGGAAATCCTTGGGACCGAGGGTGCAGATTCAGCCACATCCTCTAATTTTGCCAAAATCCAAGCCTTGGACTCATCCACAGCTATCTGCAGAATCACTTCTGGGTTTGAATCCAGGTTATCAAAAAATGTATCATTCCAGGCCTTCCAGAGATACCACAATAGCCATGGGTAAACCTCTGGAGTAGGTGTCTCCGAGAAAAGCCAAAAAAGAAAATCCATATTCGTGTAGATCGACTCCGAAGGGAAAAACCTTGGGCGTGTCAGAAACTAAGATAAGGCCCACACCTGCCTTGCCGGGGAACATTCAAACAGAACATGATTAATGGTCTCCTCTTGAACCCCACAAAGCGCACACTGAGTGTCACAAACCAACCCGCGCCTTCGAAGATTAGTGGAAACTGCCACACAACCGGTAAGAACATGCCACAGAAAATGTCGGATCTTAGGCGGACACCTAATATTCCAAACAAAAGCCAGTCATTGTGTAATATGAGGACCAATCACTTTCCCACCTGAGACAGGCACCTTCTGTTGTTGTAAGATATTGTACCTAGACTTGACAGTATATTTACCCGTCTTTATGAAATGCCAGCCCAACAAGTCTGGCGAATCCGGCCAACCTATAGGTAAGGCCAAAATTATGGCGACATCTTCCGGCACAAAAGTGGCCGTAAGCTGAGCTATGTTCCAGGAATTGGTATTCCACTCAACGAAGGATTTAACTCGGAGCGTAGGGTCTAAAACCAACCCATTGCTTAATGCTGGTCTCGGGGATTGAGCGGGAATCCAGGGATCATTCCAGACTGAAATCCAATCACCGGATCCTACCCATTTAATGAGTCCTTTATGAACTAGAGAGCGAGCAGAAACCATACTCCGCCAACCATATGATGGTGAGTAAGACTTGATTGGATCAAAAGGATCTGAATGCCTATAATAGCGACCTTTAAAGACCCGAGCAAATAAAGAATCTGGTACTGTAATTAACCGCCACAGTTGCTTAGCCAGCAACGCTGTATTACAGTCGTCTAAACAACAAAACCCCAACCCCCCCATCCAGCTTGCTGAGACACAATCTATCCCATGCTACCCAATGTAACCCCCGCGACTCCCCCGATTAGCTCCACCAAAAATTAGAAATCGCACTATTTAACTTTCTCGTGACTGTTTTCGGAAGCCGAAAGCATGACATCACGAAAGTAGGAACAACTGTTGCCACCAACTTTATCATCATCTCTTTCCCACCCTTAGATAAAAGCCGAGTTGGCCATCCGCCAGCTCGCGCTTTTAATCTGTCCTGGATAAAAGAAAAGATTTTCGTTTTAGACCCGCCAAAACTCTCTGGAATGCCTAAGTATGAACTCATACCACCCAGAGTCGTGATCCCAAGGACCCCTTTGAGCTCCTCGTGAAGGGTGGCATCTACCGTATGACCAAATTGAATTGATGATTTCTAAAAATTAACCTGCTGATCCGAAACCCGCTCATATTGCTTAAGGATCCCTAGGATAACCTCACATGATCCTTCAAAGCTCGACAGAAAAAAAGACTGTCATCCGCAAACAACAAATGGAAGATTGTCGGACATGCCGTCGACAGTCTAATCCCTGTCATAAGCTTAGCCTCCTCCACCTTCCAAAAATTAGCAATAAGTACCTCTGTGCATAGGATAAAGAGATAAGGTGACAAAGGATCCCCTTGACAAAGGCCCAGTTGGGGAACAATGGAACCATGTGGTTGTCCATTAAGTAAGACTTTGTAGCGAACCGACGAGACACACCACATAACCCAAGTGATCCATTTCTCACAGAAACCGAACTTTCGCAATAAATGTTCAATGAAAGGCCACTCCACCCGATCATATGCTTTACTCATATCTGTTTTGATAGCCATAAACTTTCCTTTACATGAAGGGTTAGTCCGTAGCCCGTGAAACATTTCTTGAGCAATCAAAATGTTATCAGAGATCAAACAGCCATCTAGAAAGGCCGACTGCGTCTCCGAAACCAGAGAAGGCAAAAAGGTGCGCAACCTCTGGCACAAAACCTTTGAAATAATCTTATACCCAACATTACACAGACTAATGGGTCTCAACTCTGTCATCCTTGTTGGTTTATCCACCTTAGGAATAAGACATATATTTGTCATATTTAACCGCTTATCAAAAACCCCATCCTATAAAAATGAATTTACCAAAAGGACCAAATCCACCTTAACAGTCCCTCACGCCTTTTGATAAAACAAGGCAGTCATCCCATCTGGACCTGGAGCCTTATCTGGATGCATCATAAACAACACCTCCTTAACCTCCTTTTCAGTAACCTCTTGAGTCAAGAACTCATTTGTATCCGCTGTAATCACTGAACGGACCTCACTGAGAGCCACAAAAAACCCTGAAGGATCAGACGATGTTAATAAACCCTCAAAATAAGATACCACAATGGAGACCAATTATCCTGTTTTTTGCCTGTCGTTGCTTTGTCTGGCGTTGAAATAGCTAGTGTTATGGTCACCCAGCTTCATCCACCGGCTCCTGCTCTTCTGATACCAATAAATCTCCTCATCCCAATATGCTTCCCTAAAGCTCCAAGTCAAAGCCGCAATCTCCTCAATGGTAGTTGCATCATTTGCTTGAGCCGCCGCCAATCTTGTCTTAAACTCTTGTTTCTCGCCCATAGGGCTTTTTCTCCTTCCTTCACCTTGAAATCGCTGCACAACAAGAAACAATCTTTTCAAACACATTGCCCGAAACAGAACCTGCTGCGGACGCCCAACCGAAAGCAATAGCTCCAAGCAAACCCTCTTTGTCCAACCATCGTCTGTGAAACCGGAACACACTCTTACCGTGTCGTACTTTATCATCCAGAGAAGCTAAAACCGGTTTGTGATCCGATGCAACCATCGGAAGATATTCCATTAAAGAGTTACTAAACATGTCATGCCACTCCTCGTTGGCTAAGGCTCTATCAAGCCGACACCTGATTGGCTTCTTTCCTTCCAGCCTCGCCAAGAAAGGCTATCCCCAATTGATGGAAACTCAAGTAATCCACAATTTCGAATCATTGTATTAAAAGGGAAAAATGAAGAAGCATGACGCAATTTACCCCCACGCTTTTCATGATTGCCTTTCAATTCATTGAAATCCCCAATTATAAACCAAGTCGAGTCCCTAGTTAAACCAATTCTCGTTAATCGTTCCCACACCGCATCCCGGTTCTTTGGTACTGGGTCACCATAAATAAAAGAGAAATAAATAGAATTCCCTTTAAAATCAACTTCCACATCAATCAATCTATTGGATTCAAATATAATTGAAAAATTAAAATTATTATTATAAAATAAGGCTAAACCGCCACTACAACCAACTGGTTCAACTGTTTTTAAATGTGAATAACCAAAATGACCAACAAAAGGTTCTAAAATAGAAAAAGATTGTCTAATCTCAGAGAGGAACAAGAAATCTAGCCGATGCTTCCTGCACAAATCTCTGAGATAGCCAATAGTCGCCTTATTACCCAATCCCTGACAATTCCAGCTAAGAACCTTCATTTATCAGTTTTTGGAAGTGGTGGTTTAGTACCACCCATTGCCTCCTTCTCCACCCCTGTGACTTAGGATTGTTAGGAATCCCAGAAGGAACTGTACTCTTCGGAGTTGGACGCTTGCGAGGAGTACGAACATACACGTTCAACTTCTTTGACCCCATTCCCTTGAGACCCATGGTGCCCTTACCCTTGCGTTGCTTGGGTAAAGTATCTCCCTTTGTGACCTGCTGATCTGTCTCCATCACGTCAACACCAATATCACATGACAGACTTGCATCGAGAACCTCATCATCTGCACCATAACGACCCTGCCCCCAATCACCGCATCTTCAACCGTCTGCTTAAGGCTAGTCTCAACTAGCTCCTAAGAATCCAGAGAACACTCCTCAACTAGCCCCGCTACCGCATTAACAGAACCTTCTCCACTTAACCCAGTCTCGAGGCGCACCTCCTCCTCCCCTCCCTTTGACAAAATTTGATCCCATTTGCCCCTGACCTCCTTCTCCAGCAGCCAAAATCAGCTTCTCATGAACCTTTGTCTCTTCCGTATCTTTGGTTTCAGCAGTAGGAGCATCCTCCTCCTGGAACAAAGCCTTGCGAACCACCTTGGTTGGGATAGGATCACCATTCACCCCCTGACAAACAGACTCCTTGGGAACAGACACCTCACCCTCCTCCATCACTGCCGGTGGCTCAATAGACTCCTTAGTAGCAGTCTCCTTGGCAACCGCGCGTGAGTGGCGATGATCATTGTACTGAACATAAGACTGGAAACGTCTCTATTTAGCCACCAGTTCTCCTGCCGATAAATTAGACCTAGACTTCGAACCCTTAGTGGATCGCCCCTCAAAAGGCTGCTTGCCCTCCGCTTGAGAGCCCTCCCCCATGTGCTTGCCTTTAAGACCATTTTTGTAACCACGCTCATGATCAACACCCTGCCTCCCCTCAGATATGACAGCCCCTCTGTAGCTCTTACCTTGACGATCTTCAGGTTCATCGTGATGCAGAACCGGAACATCAGGTACCAACGGTGGCTGCAACAACTGGCAATGATCATCGTCATGGCATAAGCTGAAACAACACCGACAATAGCCGTACAACCGTTCATAACGAGGCGATACAACGGTCTCCTCGCCATTGTAAAACTCTACTTCAGTCTCAAAACTCAAAGGCTTGAGACCATTGATTGTAACCTGAACTCGACCACCATCAATATCAACAGCCTCGACACGACCCAGATCCGCGACGATCCCTCGGAATGTTGGCTCAGCCCAGAACTGGAATGGCACTCCCATGATGCGAACCCATAAAGTTAAGGCAGAAGGGTACAAAGGATCCACCGTCGGTGTCCATCGAACCATTGACACAATCCAATGATCGAAGTGAAACGAGGTCATCTTCAACACCTTAACAATGTCTTCTTTCTCATCGAAATCAAACTGGAACTTGCCCATCCCCAGGTCCGCACCAACCACCTTCTCTTCTAACTGCTAGATACGCGGGAACATGGGAAGAGGAGACTTCATGTCTTGGCGTCGGGGATTGAAACACCTTCTAACCACCGTCTTGGAGTAACCCTCAATCGCCTCTGCTATCGCCATTTTTTTTTATGAGTTTTTTTTTCAATGGGTTAGAAGAGTCTTTGGATTTAGATTATATATCGAAGACTAAAATAAATTATTATCGACTCCAAAAACGTATTATGTTAAATTATAATGATATATTTTTATACTCCAATATATCATTATATTTTGATATCAAACAGTCTGATTAAGGAAATCTGAATATTCCAATATAGTAATAGACCAAAGAAAATAAAATATTATAGGAAGTTAATTTATATAATCATCCTAGTTATTAAATTCTCCGACATCAATAAATAATAAACACACAACACAACCTAGTTGTAATAATACCAGAAACGCGTTTAGAAAAGACGTTTGAAAAAGAACCTAACACCGTTTTGTAGTAGTTCCGAAGTCGTAACCTGCTCCATTATCTATGGACAACACACAACTTCTCTCTCTCTCTTCTCTCTCTACATATCATCCACTTCCGTACCTGTCGCTTCTAATTAATCGCATTTAATAAACGCGTCTGAAGTCCGTCATTGCGTCGGTGATGTCACCATAGTCTTCTTCTTGACGACTCTGCGCAAGTCTTTTCATAGCGACGAAGAACAAAAAAGCTTCCATCTTTGTCGCCTTAAAGCTTGTTCCTTTACTCCGTTTTGTTGAAATTCCGGCGACAAAGCTTCTATCTTTACTGCGTTTGTATAAAATTCCGGCGAAAAGCTTGTACCTTTCACCGGAGAATGCAGATTCCGGCGAACAGGTCTGTGTCTTTTCTCTGTTTCTGCTCTCTTTCTCAGTTGAAACGCCGTCGTTTTCGTCGAAACCTTATATTACTTTTTAACAGTTCTTTTTTTTTTTTTGGCGAAATGTTTGGTGAAGAAAGCAAAAGACTTTTTCACATTCTTTTGCTGAAATTTTTCTCTTTTTTTTTTTGTTTGTTTCCTTATGACGTTCCCCGTGTTACCTTTTGCTTGCTCAACTTGCCTTTTTTTGTGTTCTCTCTTGTTCTTATGGTGTCGGTAACGAACGCAGTTATTGCGTTTGTATCTCTTTAGTGATTGATTCGAAGTTTTTGGTAAGTAAATGCTTGTGCTTTGACCAATATTTGTTTGCTCTTAATTCTAAAGATTCTTTTCTTTTTAATTCCCAAAATTTATGTTTCCTTTAATAATTCTCTTTCAGTAGTCCAAGTAAAAATATTCAGGCAAAGGTCGGTTCTTTATTTCTTGAATCTGAAGTTCTCTCTTTGGTTTGTGTTGTCTAGTCTACTGTTACTAATTAGGACTTTTATTGAGTTTTTTCTTGTTTTTTTTTTGTTAATGGATGGTGGATTGTGATTGTGATGGTTTCAGGGGTTGAAGAAATGAATAAGCAACGAAGAAGAAACGTTCAAGGTCATGGCACTGGAAGACAGATTCCAGGATGTTTGGGTCGGATGGTTAATCTGTTCGATTTTGGAACAGTTGGTAATGGAAAGAAGTTGCTTACTGAGAAACCACATTTTGGTAATGGTTAGGTTTCTTCACTCTTTTAAACCTCTGGGATTAGTAAAGTTAGGATTTTTATGTCATTTTGATATTGATGATGATAATGATGATGGCTTCACAGGATCTATCAGGAGGAATCGGTTAGATCATATAAAAGATAAAGTTGTGAGTTTGTTGAACCTGTAAAGACAATTTGCTTTCTCTGATTGTTTTTGTTTATGAAATGAGTAAAGTGTTAATCTTTTGTTTTTATTGGGAGTGTAGGATGTGAGGAACGGTGGAGTCAATGGAACACCGATGAAGATGCTTCTAGAACAGGAAATGTCGAAAGACATGGATATTAAGCTCAGTTCGACTAATTTGGTTGCTAAGTTGATGGGTCTTGATTCCTTTCATCAGACACAACCTTCTCCGAGGAGTAATAGTTCAAAGCCTCGTCTAAAGAGGTCGTTAAGTCACGGGGAATATAAAGATGTCTATGAGATTTGGCAGAAACCGAGTAATGGTGTGGAGGGTTTAAGCAAGAAGCATATGGACATTGTCCGTGAAAAGTTCTTGGAGGCGAAACGTTTGGTTACAGATGATAAACTTAGACATTCCAAGGAGTTTCAAGAAGCTATGGAAGTTTTGAGTTCGAACAAAGAGTTGTTCCTCGAGTTTTTGCAGGAATCAAATAACTTGTTCTCCCATCGTCTCCACAATTTCGAGTCCATTGCGCCACCAACCCCAGAGAAGTCAAAGAGGATCACTATTTTGAAGCCTTCAAAGATCATTGTTGATGAAAAATTAGGAAATGAAGCAGCCACTGAATCTCCGAGAGACGGGATGAAGAGTGATTTATTCAAATGGCCGGCTGAAGAAGAATATCCGACAAGGCAGTCAACTCGAATAGTTGTTCTCAAACCTAATGGCCATGTCGCAAAGGCTTCATCATGTCCAACATCTCCAAGAGGTTTTGAGGAGAGAGAGTCAAGAGATGTGGCTAGGAGAGTGAAGAGACAGATTCTAAAGGAAGAAACTTTACATTCTTCTGCCTTCTCTAATGGTTACATAGGCGATGATAGTTCTCTTAACGAGGATGCAGATTCTGAAATCATGTCACCGGTCTCAAGACATTCATGGGATTATATCAACAAGTACGATAGCCCTTTTTCTTCCTCTCCCTTTAGCATAGCCTCTGATTCACCAGAGTCATCATCCGTCTGCAGAGAGGCTAAGAAACGGCTTTCTGAAAGATGGGCATTGATGGCAGCATCTAATGAGAATTTGCACGAGTCCAAAGTTATGGAAAAGAAAGTCTCTAATAGTACGTTAGGTGATATGCTTGCAATTCCAGATTTGAGAGATGATCTTAGAATAGAAGAAGAAACAACCAGTGAAGGTAATGAACAGGAAGGTCCTAGTGTGTATGATGCATCTTGCTTAGCTGGTAGTGTCAGTAAAGAAGAAGGAAACTTAAAGCCTCTTAGAACCCTTGTGCGGTCGAAATCTCTCCCTGAGTCATCAACAAGTCTTGGACATAAGTCTCTTGATACCAACAAGGAGAAATCCAAAGCTCCAGAGGAACTGACAAAGTCAAAGAGCTTGAAATGGTCTCTGAAAGGTAAAGTCTCAAACTTTCTTTTCTCAAGGAACAAGAAATCCAGCAAGGAGAGATCTTATGAGGATTCCCAAGTGGTAAATTCTGAAATCTTAGATTCTCGGTGCAACGATGACTGTGATGCATCAGTGTCTGCCAGGAGCATGAATTCTCGTGAGGTAGTATGATCATATAAAACACCTTTACTGATTTTAATACATTAATCTGTTGCATATTTTAGTTACAAACAAATATGCTTTTTGTCACATATATCTCAACAGGGAGACTTCTCAGTTGCAAGGGCAACCACTTTTGGAAACTCTAGTGAGTGGCGTGATGAACCGAGTCCAGTTTCAGTCTTGGAAACTTCTTTCGATGAAGATGATGGAATATTTTTTAATTCATCTGTATTAAATAGATCATCTTCTTCTCTTGGTAAGGTTTCATTTATAGCATAGCACCTATCTTTATCTTTTTATCTTGCTGTTTCATATTGATTCCTTATAAACTGGAGTTTTGGTAATAACAGGACGGGAGATGAGTTCCAACTTATTAGGAAAATCGCCTCCGATAGGTTCCATTGGTCGAACCTTTTCATTCGATGACTCAACAGTAGCTCGGTGCTTCTCATCTAAACGCTCAACTACTTCCACAAGAGACGAGGAAGAAGACTTGCGTCTCCTCATCAACACACTCTTATCAGCAGCTGATCTTGATGCTATCTCAGACAATCTTTTGTCTAAATGGCATTCTGCAGAGAGTCCACTAGACCCATCTCTGAGAAACAGCTACGCGGAATCAACAGAACAGCAAAGACTCGGATCAAACGTGAAGAAGCTAGTGTTCGACCTAGTCAACACACTGCTTTTGGAGCTAACACCGAGCTATCTCGTACCTCGTAGTCCCTTAATTCTCTCTGGTAAGCCGTTGCGGGTTTATGTGATAAACCGTATGCAAGAATGTTTAACGGGTAACGGAAGAGTGGAAGATCGTTGGTGGGATGAAGACGGAGACTTGAGCAGTTTGGCTGTGAATAAAGTTGTGAGGGTTGAAGTAGCCGAGATTGGTTCGCCGGAGTGTTTGAGATTGGAAATGGATTCAATGGGAGAGGAACTAGAGTTGAAGTTACTGGAGGAGTTGGTGGAAGAGTCTTTGATGGATTTGTCAGAACAAGCCAAATTATTCATTCCAAGTATTTGTTAATCATATGAATGTAAATTATATGGTTTTTCGTGTGTATAATATAAGGTGAATTCCACATTCTATTTTGCTTTTGTTTTTGGGTGAATGATAATGGAACGTAGTATTACATAGATATCATCTCTATTATTCCAATGTCTCAAAGATTGTTCCAAACTTTCTAATCTGATTTGTTGGGTTTTGCTCAGAATGTTAACCTGAGTAGCTACAATTTCCTAGATTAGGCCGTCCTAGTTTGGCTCACAATTACATTATCGAAAAAAAGGAAAAGAAAAAGTTGGACCAATGAGTGGACGCATGTACTAGTGTTAGGTGTTGACGTTTTTTGTCCGTTTGGACAAACAGGTGTTGACTTTTCCATCTCTCAATAATAGAGGAGGTGTATTGAAACCATGATTTTGGAGGATTTTATAGTATTTAGGAAATTTAAAATTTTGATAGATTTTAGGGAAGTTAATATGATTTATGTTAAAATTCTTTCAAATCTTACATAAAACCATGAAATTTAGATTTCTGTATTTTAACTAAACAAATCCTTTCAAATCCTCTAGAATCCCTAAAACCTAGAGGGGGTATTAAACTTATGTTTTAGATGATTTGGTGGAATTTTAATATTTTTAGAATTTTGCAAGATTTGAGTAAGATTTTAGAAGATTTGAGTAATTTGTTATAAATTTATATTAAGAAAATGAAAATGAAATGACAATCTGTGAGATTTTGACACATTTTGTGAATGATTTTAGAATGTTTCAAAAATCGTCTTTGTTTTTAACATTATTGATCATTTGTAGCCTGCAAAAAAAACATATTACAGTTAACAAAAAACGATGAAATGACCATTTTTGATAAACAAGAAGTGAATATCATGATCCCCCCTACCCTAAATCACACAGAGAAATTATAGAAAAGTCTAGGTAGATTCTGGTAATTTTCATATGAATATCATATGACGTTTGCTTGAGTTGAAGAACTGGTATTTTTTTTTGAGTTGAAGAGTTGACAATTTTCCAGCTTTTGATGCAATGATGTGTGTCAGTGTTACTTTGTCGTTCAGCACCGCTTAGTGAGAGTGAGAGAGATGGGAGAAAGTTTCTTACGAAACGAGATGTCGGAGTTTGTACAGCTATAGTTTCGAACTGGATGTGTCTGCTCCGAAGATAGAGTGATATCTTCCGGTAGGCACTGCTGATTGAGACAAGGTCGCTCTCATTAGAATGATGAATTTGAATGGTTGAATTTGATCTTATGGTTTGTCTTAGATTTGGTAATAGAAAGAAAAAACGTAGAACTCTTGTGTAAGGTGTGATTTTATAAGTCAAAATTCCATCTTATAGGGTGTGATTTTATAAGTCACATTTTTTAACTAAAAAACAAGAAAAAGTCTCTTAAAATCATTCAAAGTAGCTCTTTTAAAAAAAGTTGTGATATTTTGAATAACAGTAGATTTTAAGTAAGTTTTACAAATTCTGAATTGAATAACAAGAGATTGTGAATCATTTTAAATAATTTTACATAAATGTCAAGTTCAATAACATAGGATTTCAAAAGTTTTTTAAAAATCATCAATTGAATAACAAGTGATTTTGAAAATACCTTAAAATCTTCTAAAATATAAGTTAAATACCTCCCTCTTATTAAAATCCAAATTCACAAACTGTTTTGAATAACAGTGGATTTTAAATTAGATTTTTAAATCATCAGCTCAATAACAGTGGATTTTAATGGATTTTTTAAAATCCATGATTGAATAACATATGATTTGTAAATTTTACACAAATTAGTTAAAATGTCAAGTTTAATACATCCTCTCTATTACAACACCCATTTTTTTTATTTTTAACACTTCACATCATCTTCTCTCTCTTCCACATCATAATTCAACACCTACATCATTTTTATTCTCTACAATAGTTTTGTTTAATAAAATTACAACACCTTACCCAACCAAATTTATTTCATATTTTTCACCTTATTTATGTTTATTTTTTGTGATCACGTCTTATTAATCATAGTTAATATCAAATAAAATTAAAACAAGAAAAACTAAATAAATTTATAAAATAAATTGAGATTTTGTTTTTTTATTTTATAAAATATATAATTATTAGGATCCATTAAAAAACCAGTAAAACAATAAACAAGAGTTTATGAAAGCTGATAGCAAAAATATAGTAGAAAATATGATTTTTTTTTTTGTGTCCAAATTAAATGAAACAAGTCTCTATTTATAGCGAATGAAAAATGATAAATTTTGGTATAAAATAATAAAATAAAATTTTGGTATTCTATAAGATAATTATCTCAAATAATTGGGTTAGATAAAAAAATATCTGAAATCTCACCATCCAATAGAAACAAAACATTTCTTTATCTAAATATTATTCTATAATTAAAAAAGTAAACTATTCAGAATGTGCCACGTGGCGAGCAAACCCACTACTTTTGGGTTTCAACGGATGTGAATGTTTTCAACTGTGTTGTCTCCACATCATCTCTTTTGTTTTTTTCATCACTCCATTGCATTGCTTCAACTGTTAAATTTTTTATTTAACAGCTCAAAACTACATCATTGTAAGTAGTCTTAGCTTTTTGTGTTTTGTTTTACATTTGCTGACATATTTCATCACTTCACAAAAGTCACACAAAAATATTGTTACTAAACAGTTTGGATGGTGGCAGCGCAGGACAGACAAATCCGTTAGCAGATTATACCGTTTTTTATTTATCATTCATAAAGTACAGTTTACAGTGGTGTGGTCTGAAGAAAATAGACCAACTGTAAATCATATTTACGTACAAATAAAGTTGAACCGCAGCAATTGTTGTCCGTTCTATTTTCAGGATAGACTAAACCGATGACAGATTTGTCTGTCCTGATCGCCGTCACCATTTACAGCCTACAAATCTAAACGTTGATATCTTGAACTTTAAAAAATTGGTAAGAAAAAAAATCAGCAAGTTTGGAATATTTCTGCTTATGGAATTCTGATAATCATTGTGTTAGCCTAGTGCAAGAGCATCTTAATCACTTTAAGTGGCTTGCAATTTAACCAATGAAAAATAAATATGCATGATAAATTGTTAAAAACAATAAAAAAGCTAATCAATTTTGAATTGAGAATAAAATAGCTAATCAATTTTGCATTAAGATTTGAAAATCTAATCTAATTTAGAACAAACATTTTCTCCTAAGAGATTAAATGAAAAGAAGGGAGAGAATATTATGTAGTAATTAGTGGTGGAAGCACATTTAGAAAATAAATGCAATTAAAGAATTTTAGTTTTATATAATTAGTGTTAATTCATTCAAAATAGTATAAAAAATTATTGTGGTAAATATGGTTTTAATCAATGTACATTAGTGGATGAGAAATATGTTATTCTAATTAACTAATATGAGTCACTAACTTTGATTTTGAATTAGTATTAGTGGTTGAACCCAAAACAAAAAGTAATGAGGGAGAGTTACACTTGAATTTACATGTGGTAATGAGTGGGAGTTACACTTGAGTTTAAACATGAGTTAACTATAAATAAATATTATAGAATATCTGAAAAATCTTGCATATAAAAATAATGTATTTCTATAACATTCAAACAGTTAGATTGGTTAATATAAACTCACACGTAATATTTCAAATTTATATTATTTTGGTTTACTTATAGAATCATATGAACTTCTATCTTATTGAATTTTCTTTTTTAATTTCACTCATCAATTTAAATTATAGTGCTTTATTTCATTTTCATACAAATAATTTTATCTATGATTCAATTAAATATTATGAGAAATTGTTAGAAATTACTTTTGTAGATATCTCTTTTCTTTTCAAAAATACACTTTTTGGTCATTTTCACTTTTACCCTATTTTATACAATTATAAATGTTAAGTTAACTTTTTTTAAAAAATTAGGTTTAGGTTCTCTGTTATATATTTAGGGTATAGTCTTGTGGGGTATGACCGTCTGATATATTTAAAAAATAATATTTCAGATAAGAGATGTAAGAATTTTTTTTTTGATAGATAGATGTTACAATAAATTATTGCATTACATAATTAAAGAATATATGTTAAAAATAATCAAACATGTCACTTACTTCGTGTTGTTTATGTCACTCCAATGGACCGACATGTTCTGTAGAAACTACAAAATTGTATTTCCAATTTTATTAGGCTTTATTCAAGCCTTCTTTAATGGGTTCCAAGGTCTTGATCGTTTAGGTGAGGCATGCAAATTACCTATGATATTTATAGATGTCTTTTGCCCATGTATATAGACTTCCTTTTAGTTTTAGACAACCCACATCACTAGCTTGTCACTATTAATTTCTTTGGATTTGGCAAGATCCAAAATGATCCAAGCTAGTGATGGGATGGTTTCTAGTCCATCTATATATGTAGCATTTTCATTAGATCAACTATTCTTTTCAATATAGATAATTTTGTTAATCACTACACCTTTTTCTATGAAAAGTTTCAAGACCAAATCAGTAGAGCTTAGTCCTCGGGCCGGGGATTGAAGTATATCAAATATAGTCTTCTTCCCGCAGTTGATGTTCGAACACGAG
This sequence comes from Camelina sativa, assembly GCF_000633955.1. NCBI lineage: Eukaryota > Viridiplantae > Streptophyta > Magnoliopsida > Brassicales > Brassicaceae > Camelina > Camelina sativa. The sequence goes on along the minus strand of NC_025704.1, from coordinate 23,725,091 downwards.
AGATGTCCTGACTCTTCCAAAGCATAACTCTCGGTTCAACTGGTTGCCGACTTCATTTTGTTTAAGAGTATACATTAATCATTATTCTTAGACAATGTATCATTTGATCAGATTTTATTTTTTATAAATAATAATACAATTTTGAAGAAAGAAATTGATGATGAAAAAGATAGCTACCAACACCCTCGTACATGCACACCTTCTCTGTCTTTTCTATCCTTTCATTACCTCAAAAGAAGGGAACAAAAATAGGGATTTTGGGGTCGCTATTTAATTATTTATGCTTATTTGTTACTTATTAGGAAAAGGTCACCTTTCCTATTATATCAAACCAAACTAACATTTACTCATCGATCTCTCCTATATCAATCTCCCCTATGCATCGGTTTCTACATTTTTTCTTGAATTTATTTCATTTGCATTGAATCAAATTTCTTCTTCCTTTCGGTTTCTACATTTTTTCTTGAATTTATTTCATTTGCATTGAATCAAATTTCTTCTTCCTTTCTATTGTGTAGTTATATGGACGTTGAAGGAGATGGGATAGATTAGCCCTGGATAAAAAATCCGGATCCGAGAATCCGAACCGGAACCAATCTGAAAAACCCGAGATTTCAGATTCGGATTATGCCATTTGACTCTATTAGGTCCTATGTGTATAGACCCGTGGCTATCGGTTCGGTTTCGGGTTTTACCCGATACCCGAACGGATAAACCAAAAACCCAAAAATTTTAACTAAGAGGGAAAGAGGATTTAAGGTTCCTACCATTCAATTATATCATTTTTTTAGTTTCTTCCTCGATACTCGATACTCGACTCTCTCTTTCAATTTTTTTTCACCCTTTATATAAAACCTCGAGATAATATTGAAAACATAAAGCTGGAAACCCTAAATAAGATCTGTGTGCCTTTTCCTCCACCTTCTGCGTTGTCGAGAATCCATTCAGAAGTAAGGTTTACTACTTTACTTTGTAATTCGATTGGTCGAGCCGTCGAGTTCAAGATTATAGCTGTATATGTACTTCGATTTACAGAATTAGAAACCACCTCTTTGTTAAATCTGCACAAAGAATTGTGATTTAGATGATTTAGGAGATGATAAATGTTGATCTCTGTTTAGCCGTGACCGTGTGTGCTTGTATGGTTTCTTAGAGAGTAGTAATGCTCGAAATTGGTCAAGTCCTTTGTTGTTTTATTTCTTAAAATCATTGCTCGAGTCTTATCTCTTAAAATCATTGGTCGAGTGACTCGAGTTCTTTGTTGTTTTATCTCTTAAACTCATGGCATTGCTCTAGATTATGAGTTTTTATCTTCTGAGTTCTGTCTTCTAAGTTCTGACAAAGGGTTGCTTTTGAATGTTTGACGTAGATGGCGTCTTGTGATAATCCAACAGGGACAGACAATGATCCGATGGAGGTTGAAAGTGATACTGACGATGATGAATTAGATGGGACATACATTGATGAGGTTGAAACACCTAGTTCTGGTAAGACTCGTAAGAAAAAAGGGAAGAAGCTGAAGGATCCAGTAAGACAAGAAATAAAGAAAGGTCATATGTTTGGCAACATTTCACTAGAGTACCAAAGAAGAAAAACAAGTGTAGTTGCAATTATTGTGGAAGAGAATTTGGTTGTGCAACCAAGTCCGGAACTTATACTCTAAGGAAAAATATTGAAAAGACATGCAATGCATATAAGGTATGGCTAAGTGCTAATAAAGATAATGTTCATTCTGTTTTGACTCTTGATGGTGTTGGTGGTAATATTAGAGTGAGTAAGGTCAGTGAGGCATTGTTTAGAGAAGCTACTAATGAAATGTTGGTTCTAGCTGAGTTACCACTAGCTTTCGTTGAGTGCTTAGCTTGAAGACATTTCTGTTCTAAAGTTCAGTTGTATAAACCACATTCTAGGAGAACGGCTACAAGAGACATTGTCGAGATTTATGTGAAGAAGAAGGCATTGATGAAAAAAATTCTTGAGCACAACAAACAGATATTGTCTTTGACTACAAATATATGGGTTGCTTCCACTACTAGAGCTAGTTATATGGTAATAACAGCTCATTTTGTTGATGATATGTGGAGATTAAGGAAGATGATCATAGGATTTAAGAATGTTTCTGATCATAAGGGTGGGACAATTAGTAACTGTCTTATGGACTGTTTGGAAGAGTGGGGCATACAGAGAATATTTTGCATCACTGTTGATAACGCTACAGCTAACACTTACTCTATGACTAAGTTCAAGACAACAATGATGGATAAGTATGGAAGTGATGCATTGATACTAAAAGGTGAATATTTGCATTTGAGATGTGCTGCTCACATACTGAATCTGGTTGTAAAGGAAGGATTGTATGATATAAATAGCAGCGTGGAGGTTATTCGCAATGGAATACACTATGCAAGATCTACATCAAACAGGCTCAAGGCCTTTGATTTTCGTGTGGAATCAGGAAAACTTAGAAGGGGAAGCCTGCCTTTAGATGTAAAGACCAGATGGAATTCTACCTATCTCATGATAGAACAAGCTTTAAAATTCAGAGTTGAATTTGAGAGGATGGAGGCTGAAGATAAACCATACAATGACCGCTTTCAGGAGAAAATGGATGGACATAAAAGAGTTGGGCCAACATTGAAATCGGATTTAGATTCAGCTGAGAGGTTTGCTCAAATTCTTGGCATCTTTTATAAGTCTACATTGGTTCTTTCAGCTTCTACGACTGTTGCTGCTCATAAACTCTATAATGAGATAGTCTCTGTTATGAGAAATATTACCATTTTAGGCACAACAGGAGATGATGATGACATGCATAAGAAAGCGACATGCATGTTAAAAAAGTTGGAGAAGTATTGGAATCCATTTGGTGATAAGGTTGAGATGAACAGACTTGTGATGGTAGCAAGTGTGTTTGACACGAGGAAGAAAATGAAGCTTGTTGAGCTATGTTTTGATAGGCTTTATGGTAAAAGCAGTGTGGAGTCTACTCATCTGTCTAATTCAGTGAAGAATATCTTGAAAGATTTGTATGATGAGTATACCAGAGCCAGTTTGTTGAATAAAAGTAGTGATGGGTCATCTTCTCACTCATGGTATGCGGCTCAAGATCAGTTTGATACTGATATGAATGAAAGACGAGCTCCTGTTGGATATGAGGATATGGCTGAGATCTTTGATGATATGGTGAAAGAAACGGGGATTCATACTTCTTCTAATGAGTTGGATATGTATTTGAAAGAGGATGTGGAGACTTCAAATATTCTAAAAGGTTCAGAGTATGATTTGTTTTCATGGTGGAGGGTCAACAGTGGGAAGTATCAAGTTCTATCATTGATAGCTAAGGATATACTTGCAATGCAAGTGTCTTCAGTAGCATCAGAATCTGCTTTTAGTATAAGTGATAGAGTTTTAGATCCAAGCAGAAGTTGTTTGACATATTATATGATCGAAGTGTTGATATGTACTAAATAGTGGCTGAAATGTGAGATTCATATCAATGACAAAGGAGTCTCAACCATTCAACAACTTCTTTCTGAGATTGAGATCTTATGAGAGGTACTTTTTTTCTTTTAGTCCAGTTTTAATCTCTTAATAATGTTTCATGTTTGATTGATTTCTAACATTATGTCTTCGATTTTCTACAGAGTTTGAACCTGATTTCAACGTTTAAGATCAAAGACTGAAAGATCAGTAGAGTGACTGATTGAGGGAGTGAGCTATTGAGGTAATTCGGCCATAAATTGTTCTCTTAGTCTCTTACGGTTTAGTGTATAGTTTACCAATGAATTGATATTGTTTTATGTGTTTTTTATTGTATTAGGTCCAGAAGGAGAGCAAAACCAAGCCATTATTGTGTTTTGTTTTCCATTTTCCTCCCACTTATTTGTTTTAATGTCATGACTCATGAGTCATTAAACTTGGATTTGTTGTTTTGGCAAGAACTTAAAAACTCTTCTTTAGTTTCTATTATCTAGTATTGTTTCTCTCATTTGTATGACTTGGAATATTCGATTTCATGGATGGATTCTATTATAATATACCTATTGAGTATTGTGTCAAATTTGCAAAAATAGGTGCTTGTACTGGTTAAAAGTCTTAAGAGTCTTAAGAGTCATAGTAGTCTTTTGGGTATAAGGGCAAATTTTCGATTTTCGGATAGAAAATTAGTGTATTCGGGTAGCAAATTAGTGTATTCGAGTAGCCATAACTCAAACCGATATGAAACCGATTTTTTTGGTTTTTTTGGATATTAGAACTCTTATCTGAACCGACCCGAACCGGAACCAATTTTTTTAGGTTTACCCTATTGGGTCCTATACTCATATACCCGATAACCCGAATCCGATCGGGTTTTATCCATATCTGATACCCGAATACCCAGGACTAAGATGGATATATTCTCTGTTCGGGCCTGGGTAGGCCTGGGCAAAATACCCGGATCCGAAGATCCGATCCGAACCCAATCCAAAAAACCCGATCCGAATCCGTATCCGAAATTGTAAAATACCCGAACGGGCTAAATCTCTAAATCCAAAAACCCGAATCCGATCCGAACCGAAATCCGAATGGGTATCCGAATATACCCACATTATTAATATATAGTAGTAATATATTAATAATATTTATAATTTTAATAATATAAGTGTCTAAAATATTCAGATTTTTAGATATTTAATTTGAAGTATTTAAACTGTTTATTAGTAAATTTAGATAAAAAATACTCTAAATTTTGAGATAAATTGTGTATTATTGAATTATTTAGACTAAATTAGATACTAAAATTTTGAATTTTGTGAATTTCGGGTAATCCGAATCCTAACCCAAAATATCTGAACCGAATCTGATCAGAATCCGAAGTCTAGAAATACCCGAACGGGTTCTATACCTCTAAACCCGAAAACCCAAAAACCCGAAATACCCGAACCGAACCCGAACGGATACCCGAATGCCCAGGCCTAGGCATTCGGGTATCTGTTCGGGTTCGGTTCGGGTATTTCGGGTTTTCGGGTTTAGAGGTATAGGACCCGTTTGGGTATTTTTAGACTTCGGATTCGGTTCGGGTATTTCGGGTTCGGATTCGGATTACCCGAAGTTCATAAAACTCAAAGTTTTAGTATCTAATTTAGTCTAAATTATTCAATAATACGCAATATATCTAAAAATTTAGAGTATTTTCTACCCAAATTTATTAATAAACAGATTAAATACTTCCAATTGTCGAAAATATCTAAAACTCTGAATATTTTGAACACTTATATTATTAAAATTATAAATATTACTAATATATTACTACTATATATTAATAATATTTGTATATTCGGATATCCATTTGGATTTCGGTTCAGATCGGATTCGGATTCGGGTTTTTGGATTTAGAGATTTAGAACCCGTTCGGGTATTTTATAATTTCGGATACGGATTTGGATCGGGTTTTTTGAATCGGATTCGGATCAGATATTCGGATCCGGGTATTTTGTCCAGGTCTAGTCTGTTAGTAGAAACTTTAAATATTTACTTAATTTCGGACAATTAACTATCTTGTATTCACACAATAAAAAAAATAAAAAAATAAGTACTAGTATGTTGTATACACGTATGTGTTGAAACTTGAATGTGAACCCGCGTGCCGAAAAGGCTAAAAGAGCTTTAGTAATTGGGTTTAGTAACCTTCGGCTGCAAACATTCTCATGGTTTGTACGCATTTAATCAACTAATCTTTTCGTTCCAGTATGACATATTTTCTTATAATAATACAGTTACATATCTTTCTTCAAGGCCAAGACAAGTTATGTATAAAGATTATTGAGGCTGTGAAAACTGAAAGTCTGAATGAAGTGTGGTCATACAAATTAGGAATTAGTGGAGTAAGATAGTTTAAATAATTATTCGTATAAACGAATAAGTAAAAGAAAATAAAGAAGAGACAAAAAGCTGAAAGGAGAAGGTGGTGAAGAGAGTGTTCTGACTTGTCACGGACACAACCTTACATACATTAGATTTGTGGTTCCATATGATGACGTGCCCCAGTCACGCCTCCACGTGCACATCATTCCACTCCCCCACTATATTATTAATAATTATATGTAATGTAATTCAAGAAAAAATAACAAAAAATCAAGTTTCTGGACCATGTATATACGCTCTAAATTTAGACATCGAAATAAAGAGAAAAATTGAAAGATTATGTTCAATCTGTGAACCAATCTCGATGTTAAATTGGTGGATGAACAAAAAGACTAAGGAACTTAAAACTCTATCTTGAATAATCAATTTTGGGAGACAATGTTGTTTGTATTTATTTGATTTTGTTCTAAACGACTAAACTCTCTTGGATTATTAAGTTCATATATTTAAAAACATGATATGGCGATTTTCTTATATATATGTATCACTTATCATGTGTTGCCCCACAGTCAAACTGGATCGACATATTGACCCAATCGACTTTTAGATTCCATTTTGGGATCATGTTTTAAAAAACACATTGGTTCATGCTTCATACCAAGATTAGAGCTTATCAAATTATTACCTTTTCTCTTATGAAATACTATTCTGAATCCGTACCTCCTAATAGTAAAATTAATTATTAGGTCATAATTTTCATGTTAATGTGCATATATAATGATCAAAGCAAATATTTAAATATATAAAATTTAGGTTTGGATCAATAAGAGTTTTATTTTCGCTTTTTGGCATTTCATAAATCAATTACCACAATAACCACATTACATATTATCAATTTTCAAAACTTTATTTTTTTCTTTTATCAAACAAATAATTCTTTTTTTTTTACTATAGAGTTCAAAGTAAATTCACCACTAAGTAATTATGAATTTTAACATTTTTTTTTTCTTTTTGTCTTTATAAGTTGAACTCGTAATTAATCAAGAACCGTCAGAGAAAGTACAAAGCACTCTCTTAGGCCATTTTTATCGGCACAACAGTTGGACTGTTCTTAGCATAATAAATTGATAAATTTATTCAATAGTGCTCTTAGAACACATTTTTTGTTCTTAAATTAGAACTGATTTTAGAAGAGTTCTTTGTCTACGTGGCAATGGTTGAGATTGAGAAAGAGACTTAAATTTTTTTTTTGTTTCGCAATCTCACAGCAATATCAAATCAAATCATCTTCTGATCGTCGTCTTCCACAATTTCTTTTCACCAGAGCTTTTTCCCCGATCGATTTACTGACTCCGACGTCACCTCTCTTTCCCCCGTTCGTTTCTGATCTCTGAGTCTGCCTTATTTCTGTTTTTGTTTTTCCCAAATGTCTCAGTCTGATTTCAGTTTTGATTTCTAATTTTGTGCTTCAAATCGCTTCTTCTCCGGCTAAACTCTTTTGTTTCTTCTTCGGATCATCGGAAGCATCGTGAATTTTACATTCTCTGGCTTATTTTTTACTGTATCGCAATCTAGTTTTGGAATACACAAATAAAATGTTAGGGTTTTTGGATTTCTTAAGATATCACAATCGAACGATGTTAGTCTTTGATGGGATTGGGATTTTAAATTTGTTCTAAATTTATTACTCTGTTTGCTTCAGTTTTTGTTTGTTCATCTTAATTATTGTGTGTTGATGATTGTGCAGAGTTCTTAGTTGCAATTCCCATTTGGGAACAATGAGTGATGCGTTTGATGGATACGAGCGGCAGTATTGTGAGCTCTCAGCGAGTCTTTCGAAGAAATGTTCCTCAGCTATTGCACTTGATGGAGGTGAAGATTAACAATACTTGAATCCACTCTGAGATACTTTAGTTTGTGTTTCATTTGCTTTTTAGATCCTTCATGCCTTTCTTTTGTTTGGTTGCTGATTTGAGAAGAGAGCTTGTGATTAGTAGTGATGACTGACCATTATCATAGTTTTGTTTATTACCTTGATTAATGTGTTGTTGTTTGCACAGACAGTTTCAGATGCATTGATGATAATATTCTTAATGATTTTGCAGAACAGAAGAAGCAGAAGCTCTCTGAAATCAAATCTGGGCTGGATAATGCGGAATTATTGGTATATGATTGGTGTAATGTGAAGTTATTATAATAGAAGCTTTGGTGTTATGTGTCCGTTTTGCGTATTGATGATGTTCTGTCCTTTTTTCTTCACCAGATTAGGAAAATGGATCTTGAGGCAAGGAGCCTTCCACCAAGTCTTAAGTCCAGCCTCCTTGTCAAATTAAGAGAATTCAAGTCTGATTTGAACAATTTCAAAACCGAAGTAAAGAGAATCACAACTCGAACCTTGAACGCTGCTGCTCGAGATGAGTTTTTGGAAGCTGGTATGGCCGACACAAAAACGGTAAATAAAGGAATTAGTCATATTGTTTCAGTTTAGTTACATCTCAATCTTTGCTTAGAAAACAACTTTTGAGTTAATTTTTGTTGATTTGTCGTTGTGGTCAGGCTTCGGCTGATCAAAGATCAAGATTGATGATGTCAACTGAGCGTTTGGGCCGAACCTAGAAGCTAGAAGAAAAGATAACTTGTATCTAGAAGGTGATGTACGATGTTTGAAATGATGTTAATGTTGCAAAGGTTCATGTATCAAATGTAAAATAAAAATTGATTATTATATTATTAAAGATTACGATCTTAAAGATGTTTTCCCTATAACTAACTTTTTAACAAAAAGATCTTTAACTACTGATCTTAGATTATTTTCCTAATATATTTAGTCTAAGAACACAGAAAAAAGTTATGCCTATAAAGATGGTCTTAAAACTGAAACCAAAGGAGTTATTAAGATCATCTATTAAGATAAAGCCACGTGTTAATCTAATCACAGCTAAACAAATCCAACCGTACGATTTAACTAGAGGAAGCTAAAAGCCTAAACCTCAACCGCTTTTAAATACACGAAAGCTTCACATAACTTCCCCATTCTCTTCTCTCACATTCTCTCTATCTCTCTTTAGAAAAAAATGGATAAAAGTGGTAAAACGTTTGGAGAACAATATTGGTGGAGGTCAAATCCAGCGTTCAAACCGCCCGAAACGCCGTTAGATTCTATGGAGTTTCTCTCACGTACTTGGAGCCCTTCCGCGACTGAAGTTTCTAGAGCGGTCGTCGCTTCTCCTCCTCTGAGCTCTCAACCGCCGCAAATGCGTTTCTCTGAGATCCAGAGCGGTTCTTCTGACGTCACTTTGGTGCCGGAAAATGAAGAGAACGGTGTCGTTTCTGGAAACACTTTCTCTTTCGCTTCTTCCGAGACTTCTTTGATGGTCATGGAACGTATCATGGCTCAGTCTGTAAGTAATTAAGTATAAATATATCCCTTACAAACCGGCGTCGCTTTGAAGAATCATATCAAGAATCATAACTTTATGTTTATGTACGTTACTATTATTAAACTTCTATAGTTTTTTGTTAACACGATTATATTTATTTGTATTAGCCGGAGATTTCATCACCACGGACCTCAGGGAGACTATCACATAGCTCTTTCACCGACAGCCCTCCGATCTCTCCCTCGGACATCGACGACTTTAAGGTCAGTTCAATTCTTGAACCGGTTTAAAGAAATACTAAACCGGAATCCAAAATCTTACTTAATTAGTTATTCATCAGTCCCTTTCTTTATCAGTGGATTGTTCTGACTTCTGGACCTCTGGTTTGTTAATTATATTGGACTAGAGTGTGAAGAGTTAAAAATTGGGTGGGTTAAATCTATGGGATGGGTAAAAAAGCTGGGTCTATTATGCAAATTGGTAAAACACGTTGACAAAAAACAAAAAACAAAAAACAAAAAAGGCTGGCTACGTATGATGTAGAAGCAGTAGAGTAAGAAAAACAGAGGAACACAAAGCTCAGGCTTTCTCTTCTTCCTAAGCATTTTCACTGTCATTCACTCTAAGTTTAGCAGTATTTGTCTTTTTATTTTTTTTTATCCACATTTTTTTTCTGTCTTTGTATTTATGGTATTTATATCATTAAATTGACGCATTCGATTTAGTATTTATCTAGGAAAAAGAATATAGTTGTGTCAGCATTTATGGTCTTGGACCCAAAGATTGGCTGGCTTATATTCACAACGGTCTATTTCCCACAGCCGTTTATTTGGGAAAATGAATTAAAATATATATACTTTTTTCTTATAATGGTACATATTATTTTATTTTTCTTGAAAACTTAAATAAGCAAAATTTCGTTACAACGAGGAAATTCAGAAAATTGAATTCCATTTGTTTTCTTAAAAAAACTTTTTCTTACACAAATAATTAAGTTGAAACTTTAATTAAGTCCAAAAATTTGGTTTTAAGTTTTTAACCTAGAGTAATTTAAAATACTTGTGCAGCAATTCTACCGTATAAGCCCATCCTTTAATGGGCACATACGTGGTCCATCCGCCATCCCCGGCACCGCAGGAGGGTCTAAAACTGTTGGTCGTTGGCTAAAGGACCGGCGAGAGAAGAAGAGAGAGGAGACGCGTGCACAGAACGCACAGCTCCATGCAGCTGTCTCCGTAGCTGGTGTTGCTGCCGCGGTTGCTGCTATAGCTGCAGCCACGGCCTCTCAGTCAAGTGCCGGAACGGACGAGAAAGTGGCCAAGAATGACTCGGCGGTAGCTTCTGCCGCCACTTTGGTGGCGGCGCAGTGTGTGGAAGCGGCAGAGATTATGGGAGCTGATCGTGAGCACTTGGCCTCCGTTGTCAGTTCTGCTGTCAACGTTCGTTCTGCCGGGGATATCATGACTTTGACCGCCGCCGCTGCCACAGGTATGTTTCTTCCATTAAGCAATCATGTCAATAGTGAAATGTTAATAAATGGTTACTTCAATATGTTGTTACTAACTTACTACAATTTTTAAAAATCTTGATCCCTGTATTTTAAAAAAAAATCAATTATGAACCATACAGAAGTGTAATAGTTCTTTCATGACCTATGGAATAGCCACTCATTGAAACAACGCTGGCTAGCTATAATTTTTTTCTTTCTAGGAAGATTAAATTTTTGGCCTAGAACCACTAGGCGACCATGCATTAGTTAAAAGTACTAGTTTCTTGTTAACCTATTTTTGTTATGTGCATAGCTTTAAGAGGAGCTGCGACATTGAAGGCGAGGGCTTTGAAGGAGGTATGGAACATCGCGGCTGTGATTCCAGTGGATAAGGGTATACCAAAAGGAAGCGGTGGTGGTTACAGAGGAGGCGAGTTAGCTCCAGAGGACAATTTCCTCGGGGTTTGCAGTAAAGAATTGCTAGCTAAAGGTTGCGAATTGCTTAAACGCACCCGCAAAGGTTTGTTAATGTCTTTTAATCGTTTCAATTTAGTTCATGCATGTTACGTAGTTCTTGAGTTAATTATATTATTTTCATTTCATATTTTTCAGGTGATCTTCATTGGAAAGTTGTTTCGATCTACATAAATAGAACAAAGCAGGTAAACCATATATAGAATTGTACCTTTGTAATTATAGTTACGTATAGTTAATGTGTGAATCGACCTTTGTTGTGGAAGCTAAACTAAATATATATTTGTTTTGTTTTAATGTGCATTTTATCTTTATTGCGCAGGTAGTGTTGAAGACTAAGAGCAAACATGTTGCTGGGACCATTACAAAGAAGAAAAAGAGTAAGTGAAATAGTGATGCTTTGCTTCATACTTACTCTTGCTTTGTTTTTTTATATTGGGAATCCAATAGATCAAAAGGTCAAAAAGGTACTAACTTTGGAATAGTTTTTGAAGTATAAGAGACTATTAGATCGTAAAGTTAAAGACAGATCCAAACTTTCATGAAAAGATTAATTAATCAGTTAAGAATACTAGTCTTGTTCTCTCTTTTTGTCTTTCAACAAATCACAGCAAAATAAAGGAATGGATTAGTCTAATGGTTATTGCTTTGCACATTTCTTTTTGTGTTCACATTAATTAGTCTTAAGTTGTTGGTCTATAAGTAAAATAGTTTGTTTCTAAGTCGCTAATTCAATTTGTGATGTATTGATCTATATATATAGATGTGGTGGTGGAATTGGTCAAGGGATTACCGGCATGGCCTGGTCGGGAATTGCTCGAGGGTGGAGAGAATCTGAGGTATTTCGGGCTTAAGACGTTTGAGAAAAGAGTGATTGAATTCGAGTGCAAAAGCCAAAGGGAATATGATCTTTGGACACAAGGTGTTTCCATGCTTCTTTCCATTGCTTCTGATAGGAAACATAAATGTTGAATTAAGGTATAGTCTTGGGGTAAAGTCAGAATGAAAATGGATACTAATGGGGCTAATTTGGATTCTCTCTTTTTCTTGGTGTTTTTCTTTTTCTAGCTGGAAGAGATAAGGTAATTAAACCGTCTATTTTTTTTTTCTTTCTTTTAAAAGTAAGATCATTGTAGTAGAAGAATATGTAAATTACATTATATTCTCGTTTTGCAAGTTATGGTGATTGGGACATCGGACGAAAGTTATGTTTTTGTTTCTTGTGGGGATATTGTGGTATAGAAAATACTGTGTGAACTTCTTTTAAAGTTTTTGAAACTTTATTCTTCTAGTCTTGTGAATGTAATCGAGTTAAATTCATGAGCAAAGATAAAGAGGTCACTTAAGTAAAAGAGTCATAATTCATAAGTTTGAACTACTACATAAGCAACAAAAACTGATAATATATATTGAAAATAGGAAAATCAGCCCCTAAAGAAAAACTTATGTTTACTTGGTAACCTCAAACTCTTGAATTTTAATAGGAAGACCCTTGTGACACCCATCTTTGATCTTAACCAATTCAAAGTCATCTCCTTCCAAATAAGCCTTCAAAAACGACACAAGAATTCCACCAACAAATCTCCTCATTGGCCTTCTCTTTTCACCATTCTTACACAAACAGTAAAAAATCATCCCCCTAATCCCTTTTGTATTATCATCAAGCATGTCCAAATGCCCGTAATCCTCCGCGACGAAATGCCACGCTGGACTTTGACATTCCCGGAAGAACTCTTCGTGGTTCACTCCGGGATGCGCACATGGTGGAAACAGTGAGTTCCAAGCGGTTTCAACAAGCCCCGAACCTATGACAAGTACCGGCATTTTGTCTAGGTCTAACGAGTTTGGTTCATAAGCCAAAACTGGAGGAGGGGTTTGTTGTCCTTTCCCTGTTCCATCAACTGGATCTATACCGATCAATGTTGAGATCTTTAGATCCGAGGAGTACCCAAATTTCTTTAGAGCGACCGCAAATGCCGTTTTGCCTCCGCGGCTATGGCCTGAGAGTGCGAACTTTGATAGGTTTGGTATTACTTGTGCTGGAAGAAAGTGGTTAAGTGATCCGACGGATAACCAATGAATAATCTCCGCCGTTGATTTAATTTCATCCGTTATGTCCGGTCCGGCGATACTATATAACTGTTAAATATCATCACATAACCAAGAAATTGTATTTTCAAATGACTAAAAATATGCAACGTTATGACATTTCGAGCACTCAGATTCTGATGAATTAGTCCAATTGATTAGGGACAAAAACAGGATAAACACGTCAAAAGGACCCATATATTTGTTTGCATCTCTGCTCTTACTTCTTACTTTTCTTCTTGTCTAAAGGTTTATATACGTATCAACAAATATATTTAGTATATATGATTTTGGATTCAATTAGAATCTCTCTGTACATGGACCTACTTATAAATTACATAAAATTTTCTTTGTAACTATACACATTATTAGAAATATGTGACTCACACCTAACTAACTATGCACACACTATAATCAAAACTAAGAAGAAAATCTAGTGGCTAATTAATTCTTGAAACAGTGTGATTAATTTTAAAATTTAGAATTGAACCTGAGGAGCGATGAGGATGAAGCCATGAGAAGAGACGTGCGACATAAGCTGGGAATAAAAGGAGTTGTAGAGAAGGTAACCATGGAGGAGCATCACCACCGGGTATTCTCCTTCCTCCACCGGCGTCGCCACCAACAGCTGTTTTGGCGGAGACGGCGTCGTTTTGCAGCAGCGAGATGATGAGTCCAAGGTTAAGATATCTGTTTTGTATTTGCCATCTTCAAAGGCGTTTCTTGNTTTTTTTTTTTTTTTTTTTTTTTTTTTTTTTTTTTTTTTTTTTTTTTTTTTTTTTTCTGGTTTACTTTTTTTTTCGTGGGTAGATGAGAATGAGATTAGTTGGAGATATTATTATTATAGGGAGAAAAAAAAAGTTACGAACTAACAAAAGACTACTAGTAGAATGAAACAGAGTAAAATGACACTGCAAATTTTTTTCGTAAATAAATGGTGTATATAAATCTTACTTTATATAAAATATCATCATCTTTTATAAAATGTGCAATAAAATATGTGGTTTTCGCAAAAATATCATATGCATATTATCTCCAAAATTACATACTCTAACAAAGTAACTCTAACTTCTATGAATGAAAAAGGAAACCGAAAATAAAATTCCTCCAATACATATAGTTTTTTTTCTTTTTAATCTAATTTTTTATTATTTCAGTTTCTATATTTTACTATTTTAAAATTTTCAAACCAACTCACATCCTATATATGAGTTTTTTTTTTCTTTTTTTTTTGGGAATTGTTAAACAGATTTAAATTCAAGAAAATTAATTTAAAATATTTCCACCATTTCACAAAGAGCGTTATTCTAGTATTACTTTACGTCTGAAAATAAGTATTGTTTTAGATATTCAATGTTAAATTTAGTTTTTGATATAAACTTCAGATCTATTGAAGAATATCAAGAAACAATTAAAATTAAAAAGGTATAAGAAATTTTTTAATATGGTTTCTTAATTTGTATGAAAAGTTAAATTAAGATCATCTCCCACCCACCTCTATATTTATTACTTCCACCCACCTCTATGTTAGGAAGAAAAAAATAGAAATATATATTAGAGTAAAAATTGCCTCTATAATAGAATTGGTCTGTTCTATTGTATAGGAGAAAATAATGACATACATTGAACATGGTGTAATTGTGGATCCTAAACATTTATTTATCATGAAATGAAGAAATATTATAATTTCTGGAATTTAGAATTAACTAAAAATATGGGAAAACCAAAATAATGTGAATTATAATGGACCATATAGGTGACTAACATCGAACGGAGAAATAATCTTATATCAACTTTGATGAGTCTTTGAGATCATCTCCAATGTATTTTTTATGTTTTTATTTTTATAATAGAGGTAAGTTTTACTATAACTTACTTTTATTCTCATCTCTAAAATTAATATTGCTATTTTTTTATATATAGAGAAATTCTATTTTTTTCTATGAAAGATTAAACAATTTTTATTTTAAAGATGAGAATAGAAGTAGGTCAGAGCAAATTTGCATCTAGAATAAAGATTGCTATATTTTTTATATATAAAGGTAATTATATAGATGAGTTAGAGATGCTCTGAATCAAAAGCATCACCCACACAACGAAGATAGTAATGGCTCTTGAGGTACGTTAATTTCAATTAGATTTTGGCAAAATCGTGATGATTGGGAACTAGAAATTAAATGAGTCTTTTTTTCTTCTGGATTTTACCCTTTTTGCCAAATGTGGGAATTGAATGAATATATATATTTTTTCTATTGAGGTTTGTTTTTTTTCCTAGCTAGAGTTATTCTCACTTTGTAAGCTATGGTGTTGATTTGGGAAATCGGACGAAATTTATGTTTTTTTTTATTTTTTTGTTTCTCTTGGGGTGATTGTGGTATAGAAAATACTGTGGGGACTTCTTAAAAAGTTTTTGAAACTTCACTCTTCTAGTCTTCTGAAATGTAATCCATGAGCAAAGAGGTCACTTAAGTAAAGAGTTGTACATCATAAGTTTGTAAACTACATATAAGTTACAAAAGCTGATATTGATAATATTGAAAATAGGAAAACCATCCCCTAAAGAGAAACTTATGTTTATATGGTAACCTCAAACTCTTGAATTTCAACTGGAACACCCTCGTGACACCCATCTTTGATCTTAACCAATTCAAAGTCATCTCCTTCCAAATAAGCCTTCAAAAACGACACAACGATTCCACCAACAAATCTCCTCATTGGTCTTCTCTCTTCACCATTCTTACACAAACAGTAAGAACTCTTCCCTCTAATCCCTTTTGTATCATCATCAAGCATGTCCAAGTGCCCGTAATCCTTTGCGACGAAATGCCATGCTGGACTTTGACATTCCCGGAAGAACTCTCGGTGGTTCACTCTGGGAGGCGCGCAAGGCGGGAACAACGGGTTCCGAGCGGTTTCACCAAGTCCCGAACCTATGACAAGTACCGGCATTTTGTCTAGGTCAAATGAGTTTGGTTCATAAGCTAAAACTGGAGGAGGGGTTTGTTGTCCTTTCCATGTTCCATCAACAGGATCTATACCGATCAATGTTGAGATCTTTAGATCCGAGGAGTACCCAAATTTCTTTAGAGCGACCGCAAACGCGGTTTTGCCTCCGCGGCTATGGCCTGAGAGTACGAACTTGGATAGGTTTGGTATTACTTGTGCTGGAAGAAAGTGGTTAAGTCCTACTGATAACCAATCAATAATCTCCACCGTTGATTTAATCTCGTCCATTGTGTCCGGTCCGGCGATACTATATAACTGTCAAATACACATAACCAGGAAAATTTATTTACCACTACATTTGCAACATTATGATTCTAGAGAGATTCTAATGAATTGAACCAATTATTTAGAGACAAAAGCAGAGTAAACACATCAAGTGGACCCATCCATTTGTATCGTTCTTCTTAGTTTTCTTATCGTCTAAGGTTTTTTATAAAGGCCAAACAATAAATAAAAGTTTGAGACAAAAAGAAAACTCAGTTAAACGTGGCATTATGTGTTCCATTCAGCTGCATTTTAGATATATACATCTTGGTTAAATACCAAATCCTAAGTCCTGAAGTTCTTTACCAATCATCAACAAATGTATTATTGATGATTTTGATTTTCAATTAAAATCTCTTATTACATGGACCTACTTACACCTAGGTAGTGTGAATTTATGTTTTATTTTTTGAACTATACACACTGTTAGAGACATTTGAATATGATTCACACCTAGCTAACTAAACACACTATAATCAAAACTAATAAGAAATTTTAGTGGCTAATTAATTCTTGAATAAATGTAACTAATATTAAATATAAAATTGAACCTGAGGAGCGATGAGGATGAAGCCATGAGAAGAGACATGCAACATAAGCTGAGAATAAAAGGAGTTGTAGAGAAGGTAACCATGGAGGAGCATCACCACCGGATATTCTCCTTCCTCCACCGGCGTCGCCACCAACAGCTGCTTTGGCGGAGACGGCGAAGCTCGAGAAGCCGGCATCATTTTACAGCAGCGAGATGATGAGTCCAAGGTTAAGAGATCTGTTTTGTATTTGCCATCTTCAAAGGCGTTTCTTGATGAAGAAGAGGACATTTTTTTGTTTCTTTTTTTCTGTTTTACTTTTTTTTTCTTTCGTGGGTACATGAGAATGAGGTGAGTTGGAGATATTATTATGGGAGATTTGCACTGAGACACACTTTTACTAAAAGTATGTTCATTTGACACACTTTCTAACCAAGAGATACTTTTTGGCCAACATTTGTGATTTTTAGACTATTTTAGCCCTGATCATGTAAACATATGTTTAACTAGAGAGAAAAAACAGTTGTATTAAGGTCCGTCTGATTCTAACTAAGAATTTGATCCGACGGCTAGAGATGAGTGTGTAATTGGTGGTATCCTAGACCATTGGATTTCAATTACTAGTTTGGATCTAATAGCTTAGAATGGTTGAAAAAAAAAACAAAAAAAAATTTGCATCTCTCTCTTCTTCTTATTCTTTCTTCTTACTTCTTCACTTTTTTTTTCTCTTTTTATTTGTAATCATTTTATCTAATTACTATGACATATATTTTTGATTTTGTTTTTATGATTCATTATAATTTTATTTTTT
>NC_025704.1:23695420-23706200 GCF_000633955.1 Camelina sativa | reverse complement strand
TATACTTATTTTAAAATCAAGTCCACATGGACGATGAGTTATACACGTCCACCATAAACTATTTATGTGGATACTTATTTTATGTCCATAAACTAAAGTTATACACGTCCACTAAAAATGTCTAATTATATGGATACTATACTTATTCTAAAATCAAGTCCACATGGACGATGAGTTATACACGTCCACCAAAAACTATTTATGTGGATACTTATTTGTTATTTATGTGGATACTTATTTTATGTCCATAAACTAAAGTTATACACGTCCACTAAAAATGTCTAATTATGTGGATACTATACTTATTCTAAAATCAAGTCCACATGGACGATGAGTTATACACGTCCACCAAAGACTATTTATGTGGATACTTATTTGTTATTTATGTGGATACTTATTTTATGTCCATAAACTAAAGTTATACACGTCCACTAAAAACGTCTAATTATGTGGATACTATACTTACTCTAAAATCAAGTCCACATGGACGATGAGTTATACACATCCCTAAACCCTAAACCCTAAACCCTAAACCCTAAAGTCTAAACCCTAAACCCTAAACTATAATCCTTAACCTTAGATCATAATAATAATCATAAATTTAATTTCATAGCAATTTTAACCTATACTAAACATCAAACCCTAAACCCTAAACCTCAAACCCTAAACCCTAAACCTTTAAACCCTAAACCCTGAACCCTGAACCCTAAACCCTAAACCTTAAACCCTAAACCCTAAATCTTAAATCATAAACCCTAGGGTCTAAACCCTAAAACCTAAATCCTAAACTTTAGACCTTAATCTTAGATCATAAACCATGATCACAAATTTAATTTTATAGCAATTTTAACAAATGTAACCAAATTTGAAGATCTTTTACTAGAAAACATGAAATTGACCTACCCCCAAAATTATATAACCAAGTGTTAACTAAAATTATCCATCTAAACATGTCCACATGTTCATAATTTGTATGACATAATACACCATTTTGTTTATTTCATTTAGAAAAAAATTCTGCTTTTCTCTAACAAAAATTATATATTTTTGTGCCTACACTTTCCAACTAACAAAAATTATATATTTATTTAAACAATGAAAGAGAGAGAAAATAATGAAAACGAAACATGTGAATTGGATAACTAGAGAGAGATGTATAGTTTGATGGCATTGTTGTAAATAGAGTTATAGTGAAAGGATATGATAGTTAATAGACATAGAGAAAGTGCCTAGTGGACAACAAGTGTGCTAGGATGCAATAAAATGTTGGAAAAGTGTGCTAGGATGCAATTTGTCCTATTATTATAGGGAGAAAAAAAGTTACGAACTGTGGGCGACTCGTGTAGTAGTTAAAGTAAAAGACAAAAAAAGTTTTTGGTTAAGGAAAAGAAACAGTGTAATTTTTGGGTAAATGGTGTATATAATTATATATATATATATATATATATATCTGATAATTATATAAAATATTGTAAGCGAAAATATACATATCAATATCATCTTCAAAACACGATATTTAACACAAAAACTCTTAACTTCTATGATTGAAAAAGGAAACCCCAAATAAAATTTTCTTCGATACATATAATTTTTTGGGGATATGTAGTAGATAGCACAATTTTAGAAAGAAATTAAGAAACAACCATTTGACCAAATAATATCACATACAGTATAATTAGGTGATACCCCGTGCTACAGCACGGAATTATATATTTTGTTAGGTACTTTGTTTTTGTAATTTATAGTTTTGTAATGTAATTTTTATTACAAAATATAAAAATCGTTTTGTCATAAAAATCCCCAACTTTCAAATTTGGGATGTTTTAATCACCAACTTTCAAGATGTCATTTTAATCACAAACTTTTTGTTGACTTGGTCATAAAATAGCAAATTTTTCTTGACCAAGCTGTTTTAGGCACGTCGTTTATTCTCTGTTAAAGATCTCAAAAACAAAGTAAAATTATATGTTATCTGCTACCGTTTTGCATAAACGACAATGTTTTTGACGCTAAAAACAACATTTTTTACCAAATTGAAGAAACTAAATTCCCAAATCAATTCCAATTTCACAAATCCATAACCTTTGAAAGAAATCCCAAATGCTCTCTACACATCGATGGCACATCACACTCACCGACACAACCAGATGTGTCAAAACTTGAACTTGAACTCATCGAAACAGAGAGATTGCATAAGACATATTGGTATTATAGAAAGAATTTGGGGTTTTTTTCTAGGGTTAGGGATTTAATAAACGTCGTGCCTAAAACGGCGTAGTCAACAAAACTTTACTATTTTATGGTCAAGTCAACAGAAAGTTTGTGATTAAAATGGCATCCTGAAAATTGGTGATTAAAACATCCCAAATTTGAAAGTTGGGGATTTTTATGACATTTTTCCCTTTGTTTATATAGTGTTTATTTGTATATTTGGGGTTCTACAGTAAATTGGAAATTCTAATAGAGTAAGTAGTTTGTAAAATGTAGCTTTTCACGGAAACTGACACACCGCAATATTGGATAGTAGTTTTGTAAGAGGATGAGTTTTTCTTCATTTTGGTTTGTCGTCAAAAGAGGAGAAGTTGCTTGTTAAATTTTAGTGCGAGATATTTCAATGGTTAGAAAACCATTGTATTTATAGTGAGATTAGGTATATTTAGGTTATCATTTAGAAGTTAATATTTGATATATCAAATCTCAGCAAAATTGTAAAAACCCAATTTAATTTATAGTTTGATAAAAATACTTGTTTTAACGGGTTTAACTCAAATTTTTTTATATTTTTAAAATTTTATGAGTAAAAATATTAATATTACTTAAATATTTTATATTACTTAAATATTTTATAGACTTAAATATATTATAATATTTTAAACTTTTGACGGAGTTGAAATATTTATAATAATTTAAACATTCTATAAAATTTTAAAAATTGTTAATATCTTAAACTTTTTAAAAAAACATAAATGTATTATAATATGTTTACTTTTTAAAAGTTTAAATATAATCAAATATAGAACCAAATTAAACTGTTAAATTTGGATACCTGATAAATCAAGCTTCCTGCTCATTCGTACTCAAAACATATTAGTCATATATTTATAGTGATTATGAACTATATTCCAATATATTTAGTTGATGTGGGATATGCAATACACATTTTCTGTAAATTAGTTTACAACCTAGGTGATACTCCGTGCATCAATAAACATTTTCTGTAAATTAGTTTACAACCTAGGTGATACCCCGTGCTACAGCACAGGATTATATATTTTGTTAGTTAGTTTTTTTTTTGTAATTTGCATTTTTGTAATGGAGTTTTTTATTTTGACTTATTTTCTTTATTTATATAGTGTTTATTTCTATATTTGGGGTTATACAGTAGATTGGAAATCCTAATAAAGTAAGTAGTTTTTAGAATATTGTTTGTAGAATGTAGCTTTTCACGGAAACAGACACACCCCAATATTGGATAGTAGTTTTGTAAGAAAATAGAAACTCCGCAATATCGGATAATAGTTTTGTAAAAAGATAGACACACCGCAATATTGGATAGTAGTTTTGTAAGAGGATGAGTTTTTCTTTATTTTGGTTTGTCGTTAAAAGAGGAGAAGTTGCTTGTTAAATTTTAGTCAGAGATATTTCAATGGTTAAGAAACCATTGTATTTATAGTAAGATTAGGTATATTTAGGTTATTATTTAGAAGTTAATATTTGATATATCAAATCTCAGCAAAATTGTAAAAAACTCAATTTAATTTACAGTTTGATAAAATACATGTTTTAACGGATTTAACTCAAACTTTTATATATTTTAAAATTTTTAAAAGTAAAAGTATTAATATTACTTAAATACTTTATAGACTTTCAATATATTATAATATTTTAAACTTTTGACGGAGTTCAAATATTTATAATAATTTAAATATTTATAATATCTTAAACTTTTTAAAACAACGTAAATATATTATTTTATGTTTACTTTTAAAAGTTTAAATATGCTCAAATATAGAACCAAATTAAACTGTTAAATTTGGATATCTAATAAATCAAGCTTCCAGCTCATTTGTACTCAAAACATATTAGCCATATATTTATAGTGATTATCAACCATATTCCAAAATATTTAGTCGATGTGGGATATACAATACATCTTTTATGTAAATTAGTTTACAACTTTACATATATATAATTTCTACGTTTTTATTCTTTTCATCTATACTAATCATAATTAATTACTATAATTTCGTTAAGGAAATATTGAAAATCTAAACTAAATGATGATTTTTTTTTATTTAATTGTATTAAGTTGATTTGTTGTTTCCGTAATTATCTCACCATATAAAAGCAAATCAAACAAGTTTACATATATATACAATTTCGTAATTAGTCTATTGATTATTTTGGAAACAACAAAGTCACAATTGATAAGTATTAAAGATTTCTCATTATTATTAGTATTTGTAATAATTATATGGATTAAGTACGGTAGTAGTTAATATTTGATATTACTTTAGCCATTAAATACTCTGATACCAGTTTCCCTTATTTATAGGGATTATACATATGTTTGGTTGTGTGTTTAACTATTCTTAAATCAAATAATATACAGGATCAGAAAATTATTAATCTGGAGAACAAACAGATCCGCGATTTTTTATTATTCTATTTTCAGGTCAGAGAGGATCCGCGTCCCGACCCGGTTAGTTTTAAGTGATCGACCCAAGGGTATAATGGTCATTTAGATAAATCGAAACTATAAGTTAATTTAATTAAATTAAGTGATTCTCTATTCATTTTTAATGAAAAACCTACCAAAACAAAGTCATGGTCCAAAATGAGTCTAGTGAGTACTTCAGCTTTAATAGTATAGAGTACTTCCTAGACTCAAAATGGACCATGACTTTGTTTTGGTAGGTTTTTCATTAAAAATGATTAGAGAATCACTTAATTTAATTTAATTAACCTATAGTTTCGATTTTGACAAATGACCATTATACCCTCGTTCGATCACTAAAAATTAAGTAGGTCGGGACCCGGATCCTAAATTACCCGAGAACAGAAGGAAAAAAATCCGCGGATCTATTTGTACTCCAGATTAATCATTTTCGGATCCTGTATATTATTTGATTCAAAAATAGTTATTCCTGTTGCCAAATAGAGGTGTAATCCCTATAAATAAGGAAACTGGTATCTGAATATTTAACGGCTTCAGTAATATCAAATATTAACTACTACCATACTTAATCCCTATAATTATTACGGATATTAATAATAATTAGAAATCTTTAATACTTATTGATTGTGATTTTGTTGCTTTCAAAATAATCAATAGATTAAATACGAAATTGTATATATATGTAAACTTATTTGAGTTGCTTTTATATTGTGAGATATTTACAGAAACAACAAATCTATTTAATACAATTAAATAAAAAGAAATTATCATTTAGTTTAAATTTTTCAATATTTCTTTAACGAAATTATAGTAATTAATTATGATTAGTATAGATGGAAAGAATAAAAAATGTAGAAATTATATATATGTAAAGTTGTGAACTAATTTACAAAAAATGTGTATTGTATATCTCACATCGACTAAATATTAAGGACTATGGTTCATAATCACTATAAACATATTACTAATATGTGTTGAGTACAAATGAGCAGGAAGCTTAATTTATCAGATATCCAAATTTAACAGTTTAATTTGGTTCTATATTTAAACTTTTAAAAGTAAACATAACTCATCCTCTTACAAAACTATTATCCAATATTGCGGTGTGTCTCTCTTTTTACAAAACAACTATCCGATATTGCGGAGTGTCTATTCTCTTACAAAACTATTATCCAATATTGCGGTGTGTCTATTTCCATGAAAAGTTACATTCTACAAACTACTTACTCTATTAGGATTTCCAATTTACTGTATAATCCCAAATATACAAATAAACACTATATAAACAAAGAAAATAAGTCAAAATAAAAAAATTACATTACAAAAATACAAATTACAAAAAAGTAACTAACAAATATATAATCCCGTGATGTAACACGGGGTATCACCTAGTATAATTGCCTCTCCATAATACCTTTTTTTTTTCGAGTTCAAGGATACAACAATTTTCATTTCTGTTCATCTTCATCCACCTTTTTTCTTCTTTCTTTCTCACCAATAATTCAAAGGCTTTAATTAACCTTGAACTATAGACATGAAAACCAACACCACCATCACTTCCTCTCTCTTCATTCTCCAACTGCTCTTGGTTCTCCACCTTCTTTACCTCTCTTATGCCATCAACAGTAGTGTCATCCTAATTCTCTATATATTTATGTGTGTGTTCTCCCTTCAACAGTCAAATATCTTCATTTTTATTGAGAATTTGTTAAAAATGCCCCTTTTCAAAAATACCCTCTTTTTTGGCCATTTTTATTTATGCCCTCATTTAATTTTTAATGACCATTTTACCCTTAGATGAAAATTATTTTATTCAATAAAAAGAAAAACAAAACTTTCCCGCAAAAAAATTTCCGACATATTTTCCCGCCAAAAATTTTTCAAAAAAATTTTCCCGCCAAAAATTTTTTTGTCAAAAAACTTTTGATAAAAAATTTCGAAAAAAAAAATTTTCCCGCCAAAAATTTTCCCGCCAAAAAAAATTTACAAGGTTTTTAAAAGGTTTTATAAGGTTTCTACCTTATAAAAGCCTTATAAACACCTTGTAAAGGCTTTTACAAGATTTTTTAAAGAGTTTTAAAAGGTTTTTTAAACAACTTGTAAACGCTTTTACAAGATTTTTAAAAGGTTTTTAAAAGGTTTTAAAAGGTTTTTAAAAGGTTTTTAAAAGGTTTTCAAATGGTTTTTAAAAGGATTTTTAAAAGGTTTTTAAACACCTTCTAAACCCTTTTACAATGTTTTTAAAAACCTTGTAAAAGTTTTTATAAAATTTTTAAAAGGTTTTTAAACACCTTTTAAATGCTTTTAAAAAGTTTTTAAAAGCGTTTACAAGGTGTTTAAAAACCTTTTAAAGCATTTACAAGCTTTTTAAAAGCATTTACAAGGTTTTTAAAAGCGTTTACAATGTGTTTAAAAACCTTTTAAAAACCTTGTAAACGCTTTTAAAAGTTTTTTAAAAGCATTTACAAGGTTTTTAAAAGGTATAAATTTCAATATTTTTGGCGGGAAAATTTTTCGATTTTGGCGGGAAATTTTTTTTTTGGCGGGAAAAAATAAATTTTTCGGGAAAAAATAAATTTTTCGGGAAAAATTTTCGATTTTGGCGGGAAAAAAAATTTTGGAGGGAAATTTTTTTTGCGGGAAAATATTTTCGATTTTGATGACTGTACATTCTTGCTGTCACTCAAAAAGGGTAATTTGGTCATTTTGTATATAAAGAGGGGTAGTTTTAAAAATGGTCAATATGAAGGGGTATTTTTAAAAAGAGATATGGAAAAAGGAGCATTTTTGAGAATGCCCCATTTTTATTTCACTAAATCTCAAATTTTCTTGGAATCTCAAATTTTCTTGGAATCTCCGTCGTCTTTTGTTTTTATAACATACATCTTTTTTGTATTACACGTTATTTATTGAGATCACACATAGTGATGATACATCTTTTGTCTTTTGTTTGAGGACAGTTTTGATTTTTCACATCACTGAAAAATAGTAATTTCCAAAATTTTATGACTCAGTGGTATTTTCTCAATTCTTTTTGAGTCTAGTGGTAGTTACTAATCTTACCCTATTTTTTCTGTTTAAACTAAATTTATATTCATTGTTTTTTTGTTTTTGTTTTCAATTTCTATTTGTCATTATTTAAAATTTTCAAACCAAGTCACATCCTACATGTGAGATTTTTTTTTTTGGGAATTTTTAGACAGACTTAAATTCAAAAAAAATAATTGAAAATATTTTATTTTTTTACAAAAGAGTGTTTTTCTAGCACTTTTTTACGTTTCAAAATAAGTATCGTTTTAAATTTTCAATGTAAAAATTAGTGTATATATATATATATATATATTTTGTAAAATCACAGAGATATTAAAGAATATCAATAGTCAATTTAAATTTTAAAATTTTTTTAAAAAATTAATACTACTTTTTCTTAATTTGTGTTTTGCCATTATTGTTGCTAGGCCAAAATTTAAATGACTGCCCTGGTTATTTTTTTAGATTAGTTTTTTTTATTTCTAAAATGAACTTTAGTTTTGTAATACACGGCCCAAGATTTTCTTTTCGTGTTAGTAATATTTTGGGTCAAATATATCCAAAATATCTAAAATGCAAAATTTACATCTGAAAAAAATAGAACATTCTAGTTCAAGTCAGATGGGAAAATATGAACATCATATGAAATCTAATACCACTGTAGAAGAAACGAGCCAATGCCTTTTTTTGGCCTCATTCATGATTAATTGTGGATCCAAAACATTTTATTTACCATATAGAAATATCAGAATTTTTAGAACCAGAATTAATTAAAAAAAAAAAATAGGGAAAACCAAAAAAATACGAATCAGAATCGACCGTACACGTGGCTACCATCGAACGGTGGAAATGGTCTTTTATATTTTCCCTTCATCATCATTCTGATGAGTCTCAGAAATCGAAGCATTCACACACACAAACGAAGATCAGTGATGGCTCTTGAGGTACGTTAATTTGATTTAGGTTTTGACAGAATCGTGATGATTGGGAGCTGAGAATTGATTATTTTCTGGATTTTACCTTTTTTTTTTTGCTGCTTAATTTGATTATTTTATTTGTTCTATTGAGATTTGTCAAAGAGGTTTGAAAAGGGTTTGATTGATGCAGGCATGGTTTATGGATGATAGCAATGAAGATCAGAGACTTCCTCATCATCGTAACCCCAAAGAGTTCGTCTCCTTGGATTACTTGTCAGGTTTCTTTCTTTCTCTCTTTAAGTGACTCTTACTTTATAACCCCAAAGAGTTTGTGTCTGGTTTGGATAAATTTTTGTGTGTGTGTTTTTCATGTTTCATTGTATTGAGTTGTGATTCTACAAGATACACATATAGTACTTGTGTTGAACACAAAATTAAAATCAAAATTTGCACGAGAGGAAGTTTATTAAGAGAATCATAAATCATAAACTTAGTATGCAAATTTCACTTATAGTAATTGTGTTGTGTTTTGTAGAGTTGGGAGTGTTGTACTGGAAGTTGAACCCTGAGAACTACGAGAATGATCCTGAGCTTGGCAAGATTAGAGGAGAAAGGGGTTACGATTACATGGTACCCGGATTTATCTCTTTCTAATGATCACTATTTTTTTTTACTTAGGATCACTTCTTTTTTACTTGTCCCATATCGTTGAATGTTAATCTCATGAGGGTAGTAGTAGTAGTACTCAAACCTTAGAAAGCCAGCTTATGAAGATAGAAGGCTTCTTTCTTTTGTGTAATTAAATATAGGATTTGCTGCGGATTAGGTCTTACTTGTGCCCACCACCATAAGTCGCTATCAATGTTTCAGTTTCTTTACTTGTTTATCTCATAAAACAAACAAATACTAGGACAGTTGGGCTAGATAATCTTTATAACCATGAATGTTGTAGTTAAACCTTATAAACCCAGGTTAAGGATCTAAGCTAGCTACTAATCCTATTGTTAGACAACATACTATTCCAAATCTATGTAGATGCTTATATCGTGGCTTCTTCTATGTAGCTAATCTAAGTAATCATTTGTATGGTGTTTGGCATTGTGTAACTCTTGAGCTACTATTAATTCTCACAAGCAAAACGTTTTCGTTAATTAATTTCCATTTTAGGATTTACTGGATCTGTGTCCTGAGAAAGTCAGCAACTACGAAGAGAAGCTGAGGAACTTTTTCACAGAACACATTCACAAGGATGAAGAGATTCGGTACTGCCTAGCCGGAAGTGGCTACTTTGATGTTAGGGACAAGGATGATCGTTGGATCCGAATCTGGATGCAACCGGGAGATCTCATTGTCCTTCCAGCCGGAATCTACCACAGGTTCACACTCGACACCAGCAACTACATCAAGGTACAAAAAAATCCAAACTCAATCTCTGTACTGATTCATACGAAAAAACCGAGGACATATTACATCTTATGTTAAAATGTTTGATTGTTGGATTTTTTTTATGGATGGTGGTTTGGTTTTGCAGCTAATGAGGCTGTTCGTGGGAGAACCGGTTTGGACAGCATACAACCGGCCACAGGAAGAACATCCAGTTAGGAAACAGTATACAAAGGGCTTAACACACAAGTTTGGGGAAGCCATTAAAGCTCATTAAGTGGTTTAATATTTGCTTGTTGTGTAGTTGAATGTATTTTGTGTACTCCTTTGCAGTAAAACAGAGCCTCCTTCCGTATAGTTGTGCTTGTTGTAACTTGTAACATACTCTTTGCAATGTATGCTTTTATACCTAAAACAGAGAGTATTTCTTTAATATTAAATTTAAAATGTTTATTTACATTTTAAATCATGTTCAAGCTCACAAAAAAGAATACATTGGTAGAATTAATTTTTGTGAAGGTAACCGAAAAATTCCGTGGGTGTCTTTGGAATAAAACTACGCAAATCATATATATAAAAGTAGAGTTCCAGTCTCTCCTTATTGGTCCACTTGGCAATGCAATTTTAACAAAAAAAAAATTTATATTAAAACACAAATTTAAAACAATTAATTTTCACATTTAACTCACATAATATAAAACTGAAATCTTTATAGCTTTTCCCTATAAATTATGCATTAACTTTATTTCTCCACTAAGTTGTATTAAAACAA
>NC_025704.1:23691227-23691992 GCF_000633955.1 Camelina sativa | reverse complement strand
TAGAAAATCTATAATACAATAAATGTATTGGAAACAATATCAGTCAATGATAAGACTGGATCCTCAAAAGCAAGAAACGACATCTTCATAATTCATAAAAAATAAACGCCACAATTATACACATCTGAACGAAATGGTATAAACATATAGTGTATAAATAAAAGTGACGGCAAAGCCCGTATATGCCTAATTAAAACGAAATAATACAAAAGAGAAAACGAAAAAGACCACAAAAAAAAACAAGAAAGTGCCAGCTACAGTGGGGAAGCACCTAGTCATATATAAAAGTAAGGTTTCACCCTCTTCTTATTGGTCCACTTCGCAATGCAATTTTAACAAAAAAAAAAATATTTATATTAAAACACAAATTAAAAACAATTAATTTTCACATTTAACTCGCATAATTTAAAATTGAAATCATATAAATTCTCCTTATAAATTATGCATTAATTTTATTTCTCCACTAAGTTATATTAATCAATTGTATTAAAACAAAACAATAAATTAGAATTGTAACTCTCATTTTTCTAAATGTAATTTTTCATCATTTCTCTTCCTATAAATACTCATTATCTTATTCTCTTAGTCTATTACTCTTTCATTCTCTCATCTTCTTCCACTACTCTCAAATCTCTTTTTTGTTTTGTTTTGTTTTGTATTTTTTTTGTTATTGTTGTTGTATGGGTTATAAAAATTCAAATTAAATATTATTGTAAAGGCTTATTTTTAGAGTTTATATGATATGTATATCTTATATATTTATTT